>NC_070632.1:2020305-2250305 GCF_947347685.1 Pleuronectes platessa
TGGAATGGAAGCCAGAAGGAGTTGTTAAATCAGACATGAATTAATGATTGAATTAATTATTGGAGTCACATACCGTACAATTAATTTTGTGGCTTTGCCTCAGTCTTTTTCCCCCTCCGCCGTCTGTGTGTAGAGAATGTCAAGAAACATTTTCTAATTAATTTATGTGTGATTATCAGGGATAGTTTCTGGAAGGTCTCCACTTTCAATTTGTGACAGGCTACGGCGGGGGGGGGGGGCGAGGGGGGATGGGAGAGATGGAGCTGGTGGTGATGTGCACGTGAGGCTCGTGCCCTCTCACACACATGCACTCATTAGGGTGCACGTTCTCGTGCACGTTCTTCTCCTCTGACACAGTTTCACATTAGAATGATTGTCTCCTTCATGTCTCTCCAGTGACGGATGTTTTACTAACCTGAGAAAACTGTTGGTCACTAAGATAATTACATGTTGACCTTGAAATGACCTTTTGACATGACTGTGGACTCCAGTGAAGCTGATGTGGATCAACTGGGAACGTTTCCATGTCAATCTGTGAGAACATTTCTATTTCTCACTGGATTGAAATCGTCAGAAAACATTTTCTGTCTGAATCTCTCGTTTGAATCCTTCTTCTTTACAACGTGTTAATATCGGTCCCATTAAAGTCAAATAGACCATAAAGCATCGTGGATTCTGTGGGTGGAGACTCTGATCTCAGTCTTTTGGAAGCAGTGATTGGTCACGTGACTCGACGTTACTTCCTGTCAGTAGCAGTTCCACCTCGTTGTCGCTCTAAGAGGAGAAACCCCTGCTCTTACTTTTCACCTGCTTCCTGTTTACACCACATGACCAGTGCACGTGAACGGTCATGTGACCTGTGTTTTTTCTGATATGGAGCTGAACGCTTCTCATTTTAAAATGAAACCGTGTGGACGCAGCCAGTTTATGGGATGGACCAGGATTCAGCTGCAGAGGAACTCACCCAGCTCCACTCAGCGCCGTTGTTTTGGTCCTGAAAGGTCAAAGGTCAGTGATGTGATGAAGTCCTGAAGTAAAACCTGAAGAACCACAGAGCTGCTGGTTTCAATGGTTCCCTGCGCTCAGCTGGTGAACATCAGGTTTCCTCTTCCACAGTCGCCCTGTCACTTGTTTTCTTTTCGTCCTCTGAACAGAAAGAAAAATGATTCTCCCCCCCCCCCCACCAACACCACCACCACCACCTCGCCCCTCCTCATTTATCTTTCTTCGCATATTTGTGAATTTGCATGTTTGCTTCTTGCTCTTTTCTGCTGGTGTATGTGTTTTGTAGATAAAAGTTCAGCAGTGCAGTTAAGAGAAATTAGTTTGGTAAACAGTGGTAAATGTCAATGATAAAGTTCTGTTGAAGCTCATCTGATTAGCCGGGCCACGCAGGTGTCTTATCTCGCCGGTGCAACAGAGGGTAAAATGGAAATGATTGCCGTGGTCCTGAGCAGGAGATGTCTATCCCAGAAATGTCTATCTGCCGCCGAGCCGAGCCGGCCGGACTCCAGGGACCCGGGGGGGCTGTGGGAAGATGGCGGGCGAGGGGGGGGGGAAGAGAAGAGAAGGTTCAATCAGGTCTCGTCTGGTGCTGGACTGACGCCTTTTATCAGGCGACATTATAAATAACTTCAGTGCTCGTTAACGTGGAGAAGCTGTGGAAGCGTGGTCACAACACGGAGACATGAAACTGGTTTCTCCTTGAGAGGCAACTGGTTTAACAGGATAATTAAAGCGGCTCCAGATTAACTGTTTGGTGTGTGGAGGTCCAGATGTGTCATGGAAACCAAGATGAGTCCGAATATGAATCTATGGTTTGTGAAAAATAATCCTCGTGAAGATATCTTTTAGTCTTTTTTTTTTATCTGTCAAATCCAGAAGCAAACCCTAAATGTGTTTTACTTTACTTCATATAAACATATTGTTGTCATCGTGGCTTAGTTCCACTTCCAGTGAGAGTGACCACACAGCAGGGGGTCTCACTTATAGACAGTTGATGGATTTAATATGGAAAATATTTGGTCTGATTTCTGTGTTATCATTTTAAATAAGTAATTGTGTGATTTGTTCATTATTGTAACTTGGATCCAGATCCAGCTGATTTATACGACTTCTTGACACAGAAATGCTTTTAATGAAAAAGGGTTTGACTCTTTATTTTCCTGTCAATGTAAACAAACTCACCAATCACTTTATTAGGAACACCATACCTTAGTGCTGATATCCCTGAACTGATCAGTTAAGTGCGTTTGTGATTGTGTACTTGGTCGATTCAGTTGAACTCAAACTTAGTCGTTTCCTAAGTGGACCGAGCTGTCCCTCTCTCTCTCTCCCGGGCGTCCCACGAGGGCGAGAGAGAGAACAGCAGCAGGGAGGTGCTGGGATTTGTCATTCAGCGAAGGTTACACCCCCGACTATTAGTGCGGGTCGGAGCAGCACGCAGATAAAGATTTCCTGTTGTGTGGTGTCAAAAAATCAATAGCTGCGCAGCGATGTGCTCATTTGATATCAACAATAGTCTTTTTAAAAATCAATTAGGGCGAAACGAGGAGAGCATCGGTGTCGGGTTACATCTTCTGTTAACCCTCATTCCACGTTGATATCCAGGGCGGCCGGTCGAGCATGAACACGCACTCTGTCCTTGTGCGTGATTTGATTATTCATGTCTGACTCCTTGTTCCCTGAGCTGAGAGTTGGTGGAACCCGACGTTCACGTGAAACTTTAATTCCAAACACAACTTATATTGAATGGAAGCTGTTGAATTAGTACAAGTGACATTTATTTAGATTCTTAATGAATTGAACTGTGAAGTGTCAGAATAATAATAATAATTCTCAACAAGCCTGTAGATCTCAGCCAGAGAAATCATCTTTTAGGTAAATTCACAGTTTTGGATTCCTCCCAAAGTTGTGGACAGTTTCCAGTGAGTACCATGTATTAATATTATGATGTGACTGTTAAGATAAGAGCCCTCCCACACATTTAATTAACTTCCCTTCCAGATTGACGTTACCTGGCAATGCAACAAGTAATCTGCCTGTTTCAGTATTTTTATTTCAGGAGTTAAGAGTTCCAGACCTCCATCAGCTGGTTCTGGTTTGAAGCTTCGATGCTTGAAGAGAAGTTTACCAGAAGCTCACGTGTTGAACTCTCTCTCTTCTGATTGGTTAGAAGGAGCGATGCCTCTGACATCACTGCTCCACATCAACGTATGATTTATTGAATATTTCAACTAAAAACCGCCAGAAATATTTGGATTGATCCTAAAATCCTTTAACGACATCATCAACTCGATCGTGATCTGTTCATAATGGCTGCCTGCCACCTTCAGATCCCCCCCCCCCCCCCCCCCCCCCCAACACTCATCAGTTAATTGCTTTAGTCATTTCATTAATGACAGGCTGATTGTTTTATTGTGTTGGCTCATCAAAGAGGCCTGGACGCCCCAGTGGCTGCTGAAGCGTCCGTATTGATAAGCTTTTGTGTCTGTGTGTGTGTGTGTGTGTGTGTGTGTGTGTGTGTAGCTGCTGACAGGGTGTGTATATCAGTGTGATGGTGTGTGTGTGTGGGAACAGTGTGTGTTCGGCTGCAGGGTTGCAATGTGGCGTCAAGTGTTTGTGTGTGTGCGATTATTTGTGTTTATATGTACTAACATTCAGTAACCAGGTGACTCTCACAGGCAACTAGGGAACTATTACTACCAGTACTACTTCTATTACTTTGATATTTGTGTGTATGTGTGTTTGTGTGTGTGTGTGTGTGTGTGTGTGTCGGGTTGTGTGTGTCGGAGCTAAATCAGTGAAGCTGTGTGGACACTGTGGAGCTGGTTCATAATGATAACCAGCCCTGTGCTGTTTGGAACGGGTCATCTACAGAAAAACAGACACACTGAATTATGTGTGTGTGACTTTGTGTGTGTGTGTGACTTTGTGTGTGTGTGTGTGTGTGTATGCACATGCACTCCAACAATAATGGGTGTAGTATCATACAGAGCAACCGGGGTGGTTGCAGCCACATTGATAAGCAGCACTGGGTTCCTCTGCAGGTCTGTGGTGGGCAGGGGGGGTAATTAACTGGGATTAGGATTGTCGGAGGCCTGGTGTTACCCCAGTGAACACAGCTGACCTGCTGGGATTAGCAGAGTGCTCCCATTAAGCGGGGGTGCACTGATAGCTCTCTCTCTCTCCTCCAGTAGGAGGACGTTCGTTTAACCACACTCACCTACGCCCTCTTCTCTGTAATTAACCAGCTGCTCTTCAGCATCTGTACATCTTCTTCATCAGATCATTAATAATCACAATGATAATAACAGCTGAGAAAATGAGTTTGATACTTTCAGAGTTCTCACTTTTTAAAGAATAAGAGATTAACAGCCTGCAGACACTAACTTTGAAAGACTCTGTGTATCTGTGGTTTCATGTAAAATGAGGCGTTTGGGAAACAAGACCAACTTTTCTTTGTATAATGAGAAGAAACAACAACAGCAGTGGTTTCTCTACGTTGTGTTATCATCACTTCACAATATATTACTGCCTTGCATGTTTATCTAATGTTTTGAAGCTGCTCGAGCCAAAGGAGATATCGTATTTGATGGATTGTTGATATTGACTTTAGCGCCACCTACTGGCCCGGCATGCTTGTTTTAAGCATTTGCACCAAAAAAGTTGGAGATCTCACTTCTGACATTTTCAAATGTCCCCATTGCAACATCAATAAAAGATTATCTTATCTTGTTTTTATTTGAAAAACCAAGAGGAACCACTCAACATGAAATCTTCAGTTTAGACGAGATCATCTTGAGACATTAAAAGTATAGCCTCACTTTCATAATGAAACTCTCCAAACTATCGCCCTGTGGTGTTTGAGATGCTGAGAACCTTCAGTCCTGAGAGCACCAGGATGAACACGTGTTCATTTACCTGACTCAAACTCCGTGTTCGTGTCAGGCTGGTTTATAAGTTAATATCTGTGTTGGCTCTTTGAGGTCAACTCCTCACCCGGTTGCACAACGAACGGTCAATGGAGCTGGTCAGGTTGATAAGAGTCACCATGTGGCCCTGATTGGCCAATGGCACGGCGGCAGACTGGACATTGATGGAGTGCGGCGATAAGGAAGGTCAGTGTGGCCAAACCGAGGCCCCATGATGATAGGTGATAGGAACCGACAGACGCTGGACTTCAGACTCTCCCCGACCGCAGCCCCGTGCTCCTCGTTTGCTAATTTTGTCGACAATACTTGTGAAATGAAGCTTCAGCCAAAAGCTTTGAATTAAAGATGAAGCCCAACCTGACCCGGGCTCATCGGAGGCTCAGGTCAGCTCCTGTTGCGTCTGGCACCAGAGTCACGCTCTCATGTGGCCCGGGGCCCGGCAGAGACAGAAGCAGTGCCGGTGACACCAGAGCACCGCGACTGGCCACCAAGGTGTGCCGGTGCTAACGGAGCAGAAACCACCAGGTCAGCTGGTCACCTCCACCACGGAGGTCATGTGATCATTGCGTGGTACCGGCCGAGAAAGAGCTTGTTAGCTTCAGAGCAGAGATCTATATATTATATAACCAGACGTGTGGAGAGTGCTAGTTTCTATAAAGAAGAATTGGTGCGGATCTGCATCAGGATCCAGATGTTTCAGATCTCTGGTGTAGCTGCAGGACAGTGAGCAGATGTGTTCTTCTCTTTCTTTAATGGTGGTGAGTGTGATGTTCACGAGGTTCTGAGTCTCTTCCTGTTCGACGGCGTCGCAGCTTCTCCGACTCATTTTGCTCAACTGCCGTTCATCTGACCTCCCTGGGTCCCGCCCACTTTCTTCCCTCTAACCACACTCACACTTCCTGCTCCCTCCCTCCTCCCCTCCATAACCCTAACCCCCCCCCCCCCCCCCCACCGGCTGTGGGAAAGCCTTTTTATCAGCGTCTGTCCGTTGTTCTCTGGTGGGGATAGATACAGAGAAGATAGATGAGTGTTTTGACATGGAGAGTGTTAGACAAACACTCTTATCAGGCCCGCCACTTTAGACCGACCCCCCCGAAACAGTCGCCTGAACCATGGACCAGATGAGTGGGGGGGGGGGAGAAGGAATGGAGCGTTGGCTTTTTATTTTGTGTTTGTTAATGAGAGAGAGAGAATGAGAGAGAGAGAGAGAGAGCTAGTTGTCCAGCAGCTGATCAGCTGCCGTTAATCCCGACATCGTCTCGTTAGTGTTTCTCAAACTTCTTCGTTTTCTCCTCAGATTTGCTGAAACTTTTCTGAAGTAGGCGACAGCTGCTCCTCCTGCACTCTGAGCTGTCTCTCTCTCTTTTGTTAAATAAATGGATCAGGCCTCCGTGCCTCCTGGCTATCTGGCTCTATCTGGGCTGCAGCAGGCTCCGACCACAGCCGTCACTGCCATCGCTCTGCACTTATCGCTTTGAGGAAGTACACAAGAAGTTTCCCCGTTTGAACCAAGCAGGACAGAGAGTGCTCTGCTGGTGCTGAACTCCCCCTGCTGTTGCTCGCCCGTCACTCGTTCTCTCTGGAGCCGGGGTTCAGGTCGAGTTCGAGCCACATGATGCTTTTGTCGATTGTTTCTCTGGATGTTTTGTAGCCCGTCAGCTGAGTCGGGTTTCAGTCGGAGCTGTTCACAGCTGAAACTGATATTTTGATGGGAACTTGTGCCTCGACTCAACATCTTTAACTTTAGCTCAGAAGAAGAACATGTCGTGATTTGTGTCAGAAGGTTTTTCTAACAACAGTTCAGGCTCAACATTAAAAAAGACAATGAAAGATTCTATAAAAGCTTCTAAATGTCCATCCAGCGTGTCTCCTAAAGCAGCGGGTGTATGATGAGGTCATTATCACTTTGGCACATTAACGTGTTGATGCATCTGTACAATCTGAAGGATGACCCCCCCCCTCTCTCCTCCTCCACAGATGACCTGGAGTTCAGTGAAGAAGGCGGTGGAAGCCGGGTGGTGGCCGGCAGGGACCTTCACCCCGACACCACGTGGGGTCCTTACCCGGGAATCCTCCAATCGAAGGGCAGCACAGACGACGAGGAGGCCGAGGTAAGAGCGCCAACGTCTTCACCGTCCAATGAGAGTGATCCGTCCTCAGAGGATCCTCCAATCACATCATTCATACACATGATCACACATATGTCTGTTGAAGAGAAATCTGTTCATGACAATTTGATCAGGTTGGTATTTTAGAGCAGGTGTCTGATGGTTAATGTTTTATTTAAACAAGCAAAAATATTTAATTAGTTTTTTGTTCAATTTATTGAAAAGAAAAGAATAGAAACATCAGAAATTTGATCATTTATGATTCACAAATGCAGTAAAAAAGGTAAAAGATGAGCTGAAGCCTGAAATCAATCAGCTGTGTCATTGATTAACATTGTTCTCGACTTCCTTCTTTTCTAATGTGATGATTTCTTGCTTTTAATATTTAATATAAATGTAAATTGACAGTTTTTGTTTTGGAACTAATGATTATGAGTTAATTTCAGTTAATTGGTATTTTTTTTATTGGTAATTTTATCAACTAAATAATTATTGATTGACCTGAAATAGTTTGGAGATTCATTAATATTAAGCATAATTCTGATTTGCAGAGACAAATCTGACTGTTATAGAACAAATATGAGCTTTTTTAGCTCTTAATCAGACAGGAACCAAAAATGAAAGTTATGTGTTTATCTGCGTTTGTTTGTTAGCAGCATTTTTTCAAAAACCACCGGACATGTTTGTTTCAGGGAGGCAGCAGTTACATTTTATTCAGATCTGGATCTGGATTTAATTTTTCTGGGTTAGAGGCGGAGATTTTTTATTGATTCATGGATCTGATTGAAAAAACATGTTCTGGGGACTAATATGTTTGACTGTGTGTCATCTGGTGCAGATCCAAATACAATGTAATGAGAGTGTTTACAATAACACATCATGTCGTACACGTGTTGTCATACTGAGAGGTCAGAGGTCGCTTAACAAAGAGACGATGAATGAAGTTTTGGACTTTTGTGTGCGTGTGTGTGTGTGTGTGTGTGTGTGTGTGTGTGTGTGTGTGTGTGTGTGTGTGTGTGTGTGTGTGTGTGTGTGTGTGTGTGTGTGTGTGTGTGTGTGTGTGTGTGTGTGTGTGTGTGTGTGTGTGTGTGGTCCCTGGGAACAGTGGGACCGGATGGAGCCCTATCAGAGGCTGGGTTCGTGCATCATGTGCAAGTCCATCTAATCATATGATACTGATGCTGGGAGAGGCTTCCTGGCACGGAGCTCCAACTCTTACCACACACACACACACACACACACACACATGCAGGGTGTTACTGCCTCATTTTTCTGCTTAATTTTTTATCTATACCAGTTTCACCTTTCTTATCTCTCGAGAATGTTTCATGTTGTTCTTATTCCACGTAGGAAAAACCTTTAGTCCAGTTTAACATCTGGATGCACATCTGTGTCCGAACCAGTTCACATCCAGTCAGGACAGAGTTCAAATGAAAAATACCACCAACCAGACCTTTTTCCATCCTCCTCTCCTCCTCTCCTCTCCTCTCCTCCTCTCCTCCACCCTCCTCTCCTCTCCTCCTCTCCTCCTCTCCTCCCTCCATCCTCCCCAGACGTCCGCCTGCCTTTTTATCTCCACATGGCGCCATCCTCCTGGACAACAAACCCCAGTGATTGATTCCTGCTTGATAGGCTCTCATTTCTAAGATTTCGTTTATTATCAGTGAGGTTCTGAGTGTGCAGATAGATGTGTGTGTGTGTGTGTGTGTGTGAGTGTGAGTGTGTGTGTGTGTGTGTGTGTGTGTGTGTGCGTGCACGAGCACTCAGACACACACACACGCTGACTCACCCATCACCTTTTGTTCTTCCCCCCCTTCCGCTGCCCACACCGTCCTCCTCTAAACTGTAAAGTCCATTTTTGTTCTTTTGAGAGGTTTTCATTCATATGGAAAACATCTCGTTCCGACTCTTAAAACCCATTTTCTCTCCGCTCCCCCCCCCCCCCCCCCTCCTCCTCCTCCCCCCCCCCGCTCTGCGGACTGAAGGAGTGAGGAGACGGACCTTCAGTATCTTCTGGAGATAGTGGCTGTAATCTCACATTCCTCCTGTGTTTCTCCCCCTGTCACTCCACATCCTCCTCCATCCCCTCCATCCCTCCATCCCTCCCTGCCTCCCTCCCTCCCTCCCTCCCTCCCTCGTGGGTCAGCAGGGGTCAGGGCTATCCTCCTCCGTGAATTGGAGAGGAGAAATCTGCTCATCTCCCAGTAAAGCTGGACCCATCACACTGCATTCCTACAGTGGATTCCAGTTTACACTCTCTGTAAACACGTGTCATTTGGAGGCCAGAACAATATTTCATGTTTATAAAGTAAATACATTAAAATACGACTATTGGGATTAAAATCCAGACGGAGTGAACAGAGACAAAGTCCTAACGGTTCCTTAAGGTACCATCATCAGAGGATTGTCTCAGAGGGGGGAGTGGACAAGTTCTGACCTGAGGAACTGGTCTTTGTTTCCCCCGATGTAAAGCACCTCCCTGCCCCATCACGTGAAATGACCTTAATATCTTATTAATTATACGTCTTCAGCGTTGGAGCCTTCATCATGTGGTTGCTGGTGAGTTTCCTGGTTGGGAGGAATGGGGCAGAGAGAGAGAGAGAGAGATGAGATCCAGTCCTCGCTCGCCCTCCAGCAGATCTCCTTCAGTAGATTAGCTCCGTGTTAACTGGCCTGTGTCATATGGAAATCCTGTCATTTGCATCTCTTGAGAAAGAGGCGTAAAACCATTTATCTATTTAAATATATTCTGTGTGATATGGCTGTTGGACTTTAGAACAGGCTGTAATAATGTTGACTGATCAGCTGATCAGCCGGCTGCTGATTCCTCAGTCTGTGGTTCAGTGAGCAGCCGAGTCCTCCTCCGTGGAAACCCAGGAACCAGCCAGTGCTGCTCGTGTGATTGGATCGCACACAACAAATCTGATATTATATCTGCTCCCCTTCTGATTGGATCCTGCTTTAATTAACTGATAGTGCCCGTGCATGTTATTGGACTGAAGTTGCAGATTTCCTGTAAAAAAATTTCCCTCTCAGACTTTTGGGTGAAGCCAGAGCGACGGAGGGTGGAGTCTGCTGCACCTGTTGCATCTTTAAGTGAAGTGGTGCCACAGGAGAAACTCCTCGTACCACACCTCCTCCATTGTCTCCCATCCTCCAGCAGCTCCCCCACCCACCCCCCACCCCAATCCTGTCTTTCGTGGAACGGCGGCCTGGAGGCACGATCCTAGAAGGAGCAGAGTAGGGGAGTTCAAAGCGTTATCACGCACCAAACGTCTTTTCATCATGTTTTAGAAACAAGCGTTCGCACTAATCCCCCAATAATCTCTCCAGGAGAACCGGGGCGATAAGGCGCGCCACCCACGGCTTTTCAAACACTTTTTGGGTAGTCTCCTCTCACTCCCTATCTCTCCTCCTCTCTGCCTCCTCTCCTCTCCTCACTCCCCTGGAAGGACGAGTGAAGGTGATGTCTGTCTCCTTCTTAGTTTCTGTCTCTCTTCCCCCCCTCCCTGCCCCCCCCCCCCCAAAACACACACACACACTGACTCTGAGCCAGTTTGTTTACAACCGGATTCTGATCTTTATATTTTTATCTGGATCCATCAACAGTGTTTCTCTGCCTCTCTGTTTCTCCCTCTCCTCCGCCCATCAAATTAGAATATTAATTAAAATGGTGCTCCGACAGAAGATGACAAATTGATGATTACGGTGAGTGTTGAGACACCTTCTGCGATGCCCCCCAGAAGGATGTGAGACACGGGGAGCTTCCTCCAGAGAACCAGAGCTTCTACCTGTAAAAACACTCAAACAAAATCTGAATGTTCTACTGTGGTTCCCTCAGAGATTGAAATCCATCCTCTGTCGTCCTGAGGCAGATACATAAATCTTAGTTAAACGTGATGTGAGGCAACCTAACCTCTCTCTTCACATCAAACCACACTTATCTTTGTTGGCTTATGGGTTGTAGTGGAAGCGAGTGGAGCGGTATCATGAATATCATTTGGGCAAAAGCCTTGTTTGCACTGCTTAACGTGCCCCGACTGGGATTTATCACAGATCTCACTCATCCTGAACAACACAGGTGAGGAACTCCACCTTCACACCCTGAGGTGTGAAGGTGGAGTGAAGCTGTCAGTGATAATTCTCCGACCTCTAAGGGTGAAGGCTCAGGTCCTGCAGCATCGTATCGTGACCACAGGTCGACCGAAGGGACCACGTCCTCTAACCTCAACCCCAGCTGCTCTCAGGCCTCAGAAATATGAGTTCCTGTGAGAACACAGTAGGAGAATGTTCCCAGTGAGCGAGTGGACGTGTTGATGAGGTTTCTATCACGTGAAGCTGGAAGAACACAAACATCTCAGGATGAAGAAGAGGAGCCGGACACGTAGAAGACGAAGACGTCCACTTGGAAACACGAGGAGGTTCCAGATCTTCTGGTGATGAGGGCCGACTCCGGTGTGGAGGAGCTGTAAACAACAACACTGATGTTTCCACAGCAGAGTTTATACGTCATGTCCGGCCTCCTGCTGCTCTACAGGCTCCGCCCCTCGCCTGGATGTTCCCACATGTTCCTGTTGGTGTGAACGAGTCGGACCCGACAACCTGCTGCTGCTTCACAGGAGAAAAACAACTGCAGCAAATGAGTGGAGCCATGAATCCGCTGAGATCATGTCTGAGAGAAGCTTTCTCCTCCAGTTTGCTTGTCCTTCCTTATTTCCTGATTGAGTGAATATAAGAGTGATTGACCCAAAATAGTAAATTTACGATGGTGGCGTGTTCCAAAGGAAATGAGAAGAGTCTCAGTGACACTTTAACGAGCTCCTTCTTGGGCCCCGTCCCAGTTTTCCATCAAGTTTACTGGAAATCAGTGACTCCAAACAAACAAGGAGATAAACAAGCAACCAGCCTGAAGGAGGAACCTGTTCCAGTGCCACCACAGAGTGAATCCTCCTTCTTACCGCTGTGTGGAGGCTCTGACTGGTTTGTCACTGGGATTTCAAACACGACCTCAAAACGTTGACCCCGAGTGTCGTGGCCTTAATGGGACCTATAGCTTTTATCTGTGGTGATTGGATCGGTGCGCTTCATATGCTCTCACCTGTCGTCTGACTCGCCCACATCATGACAGTAGCTTTCTGTCTCCTGGAGTGTCTATCTGGCCCTGACAGAAGAGCCTATCACCCCGAGAGAGAGGGGGGGGGGGGGGGGGTGATTGGAGAGAGGGAGAGAGAGAGAGAAAACCGCCAGAAGAGATAAAATACTGATAGACAGAAATGCGGGCCAGGAAGGAAGAGGAATAAGAGACAAGAGACGAGAGAGGACGGAAAGGTCCATCGACTGAAACCAAAAAAAAGAAAGAAGTGAGAGACGAAAAAGAAATATGAGAGGAAAGAGAGAGAAACTGCAAAAGAGAGGTGGAGGAGGGCTGCAGGAGACAAAGGCAGGAGGTGTTCATCACTCAGTGGCAACGACTGGTTGGTATCTGCATCTCGCTGTCATCTGCAGCGGCTTCTGCAGGGTGGAGGAGGAGGAGGAGGTGTAAGGGAGGAGGAGGAGGAGGAGAGGAGAGGGAAAACCTCTATTCTCTCTATCTCTGAGCCTCATCTCCGGCAGTTCAGGAGCCCGCTTTCCAAGAGTGCCTCATTTTCAAATCTCTTATCTTGGCCCCCGTTTTAAGTATTGCAGTTTTATATTTTTACATGTCATTTGCATGCAGCTCATCAAACCTGGCTCTCTCCACTCCCCCCCCCCCCCCCCCCCCCCGTTTCTTTTTAAAGACGTGTTCTCGGAGGGGCGCGGCTCTGCGGGAGGAATGTCATGTTACTGTATTGACTGTATTTGCCCCTCGTGAGTGAAATATACAGTTTAAAATGGTATTGTGTGTCTCCGGTGGATGTTGAAATGGTTTGCGTGAGTGCAGTGGAGGTGAAGTGTGTGTGTCTCTGTGTGTGTGTGTGTCTGTGTGTGTGTGTGAGAGGCGGATGAGAGCAGGTTTCTGATTTTTATCTGCCTTCCTTTTCTTTGTATTTTTGGAGGATTCACACAGTGACCTCTTTGTTTGGGACAGTGAGTACAACCCTCCAAGCCCCTGGATCGGGGGGAAGAAACCATTTCCTGTAGCCGAGAGATAGAACGAGAGACGGAGAGAGAAAAGAGGGAGAGATAGGACGGAGGAGGAGGAGGAGGAGGGGCCGGCAGACAGAAGGGCAGGAATGAGAGTTGGAGAGAGGAAGAGAACTGGAGATTAAGGAAGAGAGAAAGAGAGAAGTGTACAAAAGGAAGGATGCAGTGCAGGGGAGAGGGTGAAAGAGGAGAACGGAGGAAGAGGCTGAATCGGGTGATTGAGTGAATGAGAGGAATGAATGAACGAGGGATGGAAAGGTCAGCGGAGGAGCAGAGCACTACCTTCCATCCAGAGGAGCAGGGAACTTCACAAACACTTCAAACAACACAATAAAATACAAAACACTAGTTTGAGAATGTTTCTTAAAACTATAAAATCTCTTAGTTTGTTTTTCATATATATAATATCCTGTACTGGCCCTTACAATCATTGATTATGCATAATACTATTGCATTAAAGACCGACCTGAAAGATAATTGCACTTCAGAGAAAATCCAAGGAGATTTATGATAACGATATGTATGACTATTATAGAAAACATCAAGTATTCAAAGCTAAAAGTACTTCAGTCTAATGAAGATGTGTTTCACTTCCCGTCATTAATAACAGAACAGAAATCTGTGAGAACACGACACGGTTCAGTGGAGCCACAGACTCCAACCTCAAAGTTTACATTAAGCCTTAGTCACTGAAGAAAGATCTGTGCTTCAAGAGTTTATACACAGTGTCGTGATAATATAGACTTTTTAATCTTTTACAGAATAAACATCTGAATCTTTAATATCTTACTCTGCACGCTCAGTTTCCCACCGACCGTGTGATGACCATTATAGACGTCATAGACCAGTGTAAATCATATTAGACCATATGAAACAGTATCCACCACTGAGACCTATAGATGTTCGAGATGTGAACCAGTGATTTGCATAAACAAACATACTTATTCCCCAGTGGAGGCAGTAAACGTGTGGCCGTTGACAGCTGCACGGACCAATCTCAATCTGCTCATCTGCTCATCTGCATGGTGGGGGGGTGTGTGGGGTGGGGGGGGGGATTTATATGTGTATATGCACGTTAAAATTTGAATGGGGGGGCATACAATGGGGTTACTTAAGGGAAAGTTCTTCTTTTCCGTTTCCCATCATCTCATCATCGCTGCTATTTGGTTCCCCTGAGAGAGAGGGAGTGGGTGGGAGGGAGGGCGAGTGAGGGGGGGGGGGGGGCATTCTGATACTGAGAGAGGGTACGGAGGAAGAAAATGAAGAAATGAAATCAGCCTGGCATCATTTGCATTCAAGTTTTATCGGCGGAGGAGGAGGGCGTTTTTGGGCCTGATAAGAGAGAGAGGGCGTCGCAGGCTGAGCTGGAGGTGGAGGGCGGTTGGTGGGGAGGTGTGTGTGGGAGAGAGAGAGAGGGAGAGAGAGAGAGAGAAGGGGGGAGAGAGAGAGAGAGAGAGAAAGTGTGTGTGAATGTTATATGTGAATTGACTTTGTTAAAAGACGGTGGCGTGTGTATGTGCCGACACACACACATGTTACAGCAGCTATAGTGAAGTCAGGCTGTTGGGGGTGGAGTGGTGTGTGTGGTGGTGGTGTTGGGGGGGGGGGGTTAATATCAGACCAAATAATTAGATTCGCTATCGTCTCAGCGGCAGCAGTGCGGGTATCAGGCAGATTAAAGCCGGGCTCGGGGCTGGTTAATATTCATGAGGGGACCAGGGTCCGGGCGAGGGGCTTAGACTGGAGCTCAAAGACTCTCCTCCGGCTGACGGGGCTTAAGGCGACGCTCTCCACCCAGATGGAGCTCTGCCAGGGAGCCTGACATCCCGCTGATAGATGACGGGGTGAGAACGGAGGAAGAGGAGGTGACACCTTCATCAGTGGTGGACCAATCTGTTGATCTCTAATCGATCAGGTTGTTTGGGAATCAAACGGCCGGAACCTGAGAATCAAACTAAAGCCACGCGTCACTTCCTCATCTCCAAACTGTCCCTGGTCATAACCTCCTCTCGTCGGGCGACACCCCGGGGGTTTGAACCCCGGTCTGGTCGTGTTCCTCTGTTGACTCTCGGCCGCCGGAGTCAAGGAGATGGGCTTCAGACCAAGAGACGTGAAAAGAGTTTGATACCATCCAGTGGCCTCCCGTTCTGCCACATCTCTGGCATCTGTATTCTCCCCTGGCCTGGTTAATTACACACACACACACACACACACACACACACACACACACACACACACACATGGTCTGGCCCTTTGCCTCTGATTCTCATTAGCACACGTGAAGCAGTGTTGGTTGTGTGTTTGTCTTTGTGCGAGGGGGAAAGCAGCACAACAACACATGGTTTATGAGTTGTTAGAGTTCTAAAGACCCAGGAAACAGAAACTGCTCTCGAGTCTCGATCCTCTTCACTCACCTGGGATTCGAACCCGTGTGTGTTTTCTGCATTTTGAGTCCTTCAAGTCGAATCCTCCACTTTCCACCATCTGAAGTAGAAGCAGCAGAATCTGCAGTCGATGAGAATCTTCCTTCAGTTTCCGCTGCGGTCACGTCGAGGACGCGCTGACCTGAGACCTGCAGGAGCTTCACAGACTGTGTGGCTCACGCTGCTGGAGCTGCTGCAGCGTTTCCTGAATCCTGATGAGTCCACGGGATTCCTGCAGCGTCGGCGTCTCCACTTCCTGTTCATGTCAGGACCTGAGTGGTTCCTGAGTGGAACCACAGTCAGGAGAAGTAGTTTTGAATATCACAGGTTGGAGCGTTTTCAGTGACGTGAGGATGGAAGTGACTGATTTCTGTGGTCAGACATCAGATGAAGAGAAATAACATCTGTGAAGTTTATTAACTATCGATCAGAGACTCAGGGTTTCATGTTTTTCTTCTCTTCTTCTCCTCGAGTGCAGTAAAACTTCAGCTGCAGTAGAAACTGAACGGGAACTCCGCCAGGGAGAAGAGAACAATATTGACTTGAGATGAAAATGTAATTAATTCTCATATAAGACACGATGGGAGAGTATCACACTCTTAAGTGTGACGATAAGTAATTACTGTGTATTTTAGATCTCAGACGAACAAGTGTGTGTTGTTCTTTTTCTCTTGCGTTGTGTGTGTGTCTGTGTGTTTGTGTGTGTTCTGCTACTGAGCTCTCCCCATTGCCCTATCATGGTGAATTCCAAAGCCGTGGCCGTGATGAATTAGTCTGAAACAAATTAGCAGTACTTACAGCTCAGACGGCTCCAGCATTGGGTTACAAATTAAAACAAAAGCAGTCGTATCTGCACATCAGCGCTAGTTCTCCATGAAATACAATCTGCTCCGTGCACAGCCGACTGAGAGCTTCCTCTCCTCTGTCCTCTCCTCTGTCCTCGCTTCTCACCGGCTGCCCACCGGCCGGAGGACTCAGGTATTCCAGGTTTCAGCTCCGGCTCAGACTCAGTGGACATGGATCAATTACAGTTTTTACATGTGATTTAAAAAGTAGCATGAAAGATATGATTCAATTCTCCTGTTTGCACTATTAACAGAGTCAGACCAGAGTCTCTGTTATTTCTGTTCACAAAGAGCAGACGATGTTTGGAATCCGACAGATGTTGGTGAAGATCAGCGTGAACAAGGCGTTTGTTTGAACATTAAAATGAGCTTTTTATATTAAATTACAACTTTAGACAAACCTGTATTCTGACATCTTCACCGGATGAACACCAGAAACTTTAGAATCCATTGTGTCGCTTTACTTTTTAGAGGAAACGTGTCGTTGAACCTGGAAACTTCAGAACAGAGACCTGGTGTGAACGGGCCTTTGATTCTGAGCTGCTTCACTTCACTACATTTCTACTAATGGAACAATTAATAATAAAGAAGTGTCACCATCATTAGGTTTAATGTAGATGTAACATCATGTTCTCCGTGTGTGTGTGTGTGTGTGTGTGTCTGTGTGAGTGTTGTGTAATGAAGGAGGTTCAGGATTGAAGTGACTGGAACCAGGTGGTGGACACTTTATTACAGACAGAAGTAGAAGATGTCAGATAAATGAGCCATGAGGATATTTATCAGTCTGTGTGATTATCTTTGGGTTGAATGTGTGAAATGTGTCGGTTAATAGGAAACACACACTTCCTGTTCCTCAACACAACAGCGTCCACTGCCGAGGCTACACACTGATCAGCTCGTGTGTGTGAACGCAGCACCACTGATAACACAAAGGAATAATAATCACTGTAAAATTACAAAAGAAAGCAATAACAGGGAAATTAGAATTTGATGAGTAAGTGCTGATTAGGGTTTGGAGATTTTTTTTTAAAAGCTGCCATCGGTGATGCCATTCCTAGAATATTTAAGTCTTTAATTCAGACAGAGAATATTCATTATTTTAGATATGAGATAAACTGCAGCTTCAAAAATGAGGAATAACAACTTATGAGCAGTGAAATGTTCAGTGTTTAAAATCAAACGGTGAAGTCGGGAAACAGCAGGTTCACACAGCGACACACAAAAAAACACACAAACAATCAGGCAACTCCGTCACGTGAACTTTGACCTGTGACATCCAGCTCAGTCCGAGGACACAGGTCCAGTGGTGAGGGCAGGGCGCCTCCTGGTGGAGAAACCATGATACTGCACCACAGAGACGATGAGAGATTAAGATGTTACACACATTCCACATGTGTAACACTGCCAGTTAAACAACTTACACTTCACCTTCTCTCTATTGTGTTATCCACGGGAAATATGCTTCAGGACTTTCACTCTTTTCTGTGTTGTGTTAGTTTGAAGTTATAGAATCATAGTGACTCACTTCTGATGTTGAATTTGAGAAGCGGTTTCTGTTTGCTGCTTTGCTGCCTCGTGTGGGTTGACAGGGAATCCTTTAACTTATTATTATATATTATACTGTATCTATCATTTTTGTATATTTCCTTAGTGTTGTTTAAAGATAAACTTGTTGCAACAGCAGAAAACAACATGTAAGCACCTGGAGGAGAAGGAAATGAACCTGACTTCCTGAAAACAGTATAATTATTATTATTATTATTCAGTCTGGCCCGCAGGTCATGTCTGAAACAGCTTATGAGGCGTGTGTGTTTGTGCATTTGTGCGTGTGTGTGCATGTGTGCGTGCATGTGTCATGGAGACGTGGGATAAACCTGTGTCCAGGGAGTGATTGTCAGAGGAAATACTCCTGGTGCCTCACAGGGACAAAGACAAGATTGTTCTCTCTCTCTCTCTCTCTCTCTCTCTGTCTCGCTCTCCCTCCTGCTCTCTCTCTCTCTCTCTCCCTCTCTGTCTCGCTCCCTCTCTCTCTCTCTCATACCTACAGACACTGGATGCCGACTCTCCGGCCTTTGTCCACTGTATCCACTGTGGATCTTATTATGGCAGCTGTGTGAATAGCCGCCTGTCGACCTCATCAGATCTTCTTTCTCCTCCCTTTCTTCTCTCACTCCCCCCCCCCGGGGTCTCTCTTCCTCTTCTCTTCCTCTTCTCCTTTCTTCGTGGCTTTGTTCGGCCCGTGCTCCCTTCATTTCCTCATTTCCATCTGTGGTTGTAATCACCGTCTGTTCGATGCCAGTCTTTTTTATAAACAGTGTTTACCAGCGGCCGCTCGCTGGACGACACCGTGTGACAATTAATGCTTCTGTGATGATCTCATGTTTTCATATCAAGCTGTTTAAAGACTTGTGTTGGAGCAGCATCGGTTTAATTTGACCTGTGAAGCCGTGTTGAGGATGTAAAGGTATTAACATGTGAACATATGCAGTTAAGAAGTAAATATGTACATTTAATACATTTCTTATCAGATTACTCTCGGTCCCTCTCATGGAAAATGTCCTGTGGTCATCATTTGTTCACTGATGCAGATTAAAAGATTGATTTTAATATCTAGAAACTGTTGTTACTGGCTCAAGTAGAATAAAGTAGTAAAGTTTGATATCACAGTTTTTATTCCATTTTCGTCTTATTGGATTCTTTAATGTACAAACAGTTTTCCAGTGGAAAGGTCGTTCACCTCCCGTCCTCTTGTTCCTTGTGTTGCAGAAGTCGAAGTTGATTTGTGAAGATCCAGATTGTTGGATTAGTCGACTCCCTCTGACCTCTGACCCCTCAGCTGCCAACTGTACCATCTACAGCCGAGGTGAGTGACGGCAGAGGACACGCCTCCTTTGGATGTGATAAGTGTGTATATCTATGTGTTTGAACCAGAACCTGAACCAGAACCAACTCAGTCTGTGGATAACAAACAGACTCTGAGTCCCTGTCTCGAGCCGTCGTTAGGACAGTGTCCAAGTGTCTCTATTATTTTGTCCACTCTTAAACATAAAGTCAGTGAAGGACTCGTCTCAGTGGATATGTTATGTGTTATATGTTAAAGGTAAAGTTCAGGTTCACTTTCAGAGTCTGAAAGTTGTTTTGTGTGTTTTCAGGTGACGCGTTGTTCTGTAAGGTCGACAGGGAGCTGGTGGCGGGCGAAGGCCTCCTGGCCTCCCTGTCTCCTCCCCCCCCCTCCTCCCCTCCTCTGGCCCCGCCCTCTCCCCCGCTCGGCCTCATCACCCAGCATCAGGCGGCGGTGAAGGAGGAGCCAATGTACCCGGCGGCGCTGCGCTCCGAGATTCAGCTCCTCCCACAGCAAGCCGGCATGGCCGCCATCTTGGCCACTGCTATTGTTAATAGTGAGTATTGTATACAAGGCATGAAAACCTGAAGAATGAAGTATAGATATTCTAATTTGTACAATAAAATACATCCTGTGTTTTTATGTAGTTTCTTTTATCGATTAGAGTTTGATTCATATTAAAATGAGTCAAAACTTAAGTGAATTACTGAAGAGTTTAAACTGGAACCTGCTCTCCACTGGGATCTGCTGTAATTTACCACTTGTCTGAAAGCTGTAATGTTTTCTTTGGCCACAAGATGTCACTGCAGGTCTTTGAGTGTTTTCCCACAAGCCTCTGCTGCTTACCGTCGGCCACATTGTGTGTTTCAATGCAAACATGATCACGTTGCATGTTCACACATTCCGACGTCTGGTTACACAAATAATATTAATGAGGAGATCTTTGATAAACTGTGCCCTGTTGCCAAGGATACATCAGTGGCTTGTGGGGGTGTTTGTGTTTGTGAGAAACATAAATTGTTTGATATAGAAACACATTAACAGACACCAATTTTTCACGATTTAATAAATATCAGTTCTGTCAACATGGCTGATTTAAACAAAATTCAAATTTCACAATATTAAAGAACGCAACAACTAATTCCTGGATCCATCCCTTGATCCCGATTCCCACTCAAATGTAAAAAGTTCTTCCCGAACCTGTAGTTCAACCAAAACATGTGCATTTTAATAAATGTTAAACTAGTCTACAGTGAATGTTAGGGTAAGATTTAAATGATTATCTGTTTGTGTGAATGTGAGGACCTCATTGTCTCTGCTCGTGTCCCCCTCAGAGGACATCTTCCCGTGTAAGGACTGTGGGATCTGGTACCGCAGTGAGAGGAACCTGCAGGCCCACCTCATGTATTACTGCGCCAGCCGCCAGAAGCAGCCGGCCGCCGCCTCGTCCCCCCCGCAGGACAAACCCAAGGACTCGTACCCCAACGAACGCGTCTGTCCCTTCCCACAATGCAACAAGAGCTGCCCCAGCGCCAGCTCCCTGGAGATCCACATGCGCACACACAGCGGTGAGAGAAGTGAAAACACTGAGGTTCTAATCCACCAGATTCTGTTTCTGTCCCTCTGACTCATCGTCCGTCTCTGTCCTCCCACAGGTGAACGTCCTTTCGTCTGTCTCATCTGCCTGTCAGCCTTCACCACCAAAGCAAACTGTGAGCGGCACCTCAAGGTGCACACGGACACGCTGAACGGCTTGTGTCACGGCTGCGGCTTTGTGTCGACCACGAGGGACATCCTGTACAGCCACCTGGTCACCAGCCACATGGTGTGTCAGCCCGGGTCCCGCAGCGAGGTCTACTCCCCGGGGCCGGGCCTCCCCAAGCTGCCCCTGTCCACCGGTGAGTCCCAGCAGCGTGGAACAATGTGGAGAATACTGTGGGTTAGAATTGGAACCAGCTTATGAACCTGAACTCTCAACGATCTAGTTCCGCCACTAGGGGGCGCTGTGTTGTCGTCTTTAATCTGCGTTAGTGGCTAAAAGAAAACCGAACTTCACTGGAGGACAGAACATATTCTACATCTTCCTTTTTCTTCTGATGTTCTGTTATAATTTACTTTTAGCATTGAGGAAATATTACAATGATTGAACCTCACAGGGCTCTGGCCGTGTGGTAAAGCGTGTTAGCGTTCGATATCAGTGTCTGCTCAGTTTTACAGTTTACTAACCTCGACTCTGCTTCTCAGGTCTCAGTCCAGGAGACTCTGGTGTGGTGCTGAAGTGTCAAGTGTGCGGCCACAACTCGGACTCTCCGGCGCAGCTTCAGCAGCACGTACGAACCCACCTGGAGGTCAGGGTCCCGACCGAGAGGAGCCCCACCCCTCGCCAAATCACCCCATCGTCAGTCGACGCCCCTCAGCTGTCTCCTCACGAGAGGGAGCCCCTCGCCTGTGTCCCTAAACCGGACTCGTCCAGCCCGGGCGCTAACGGCAGCTCAGCCACCCCCCGGGATTACAACTCTCCTGATGCAGCAACCACTGAGCTAAAGATAAAGGAGGAGCCGCATTCAGACTCAGAGATTCAAGAAATGGAGATCACGGAGGCTGGAGAGGAGGAGGAGGAGGAGGAAGAGGTGGAGGCTGGTGGAGAGAAGGGGAAGCAAGAAGAAATAAGGAAAACAAGGGACAGTAAGGGACACATCGCCAGCTCCTCCAGTCGGACATCAGGTTCTCCGAAGAGTCCAGCCACCGCCACCGTGAAGGCAGAACCAACCAGCCCCACTCCTGGGTCCAGCCCCGCCCCTGTGGGAGGTGCAGAGTCCGTTCTTCCCGGGGGAGCAATGTTCTTGCCACAGTACATGTTTAATCCCGAGGCGGCCATTTTGCCTCAGGCCTCGGAAATACTCGCAAAAATGTCGGAGATGGTCCACAGTCGTCTGAAACAGGGACAGACGGCGCCTCAGAACAACCCGGCTGCGTTTTTCCCGGCTGGTTCGACCGCATCCACCGCTGCTGCCACTCCACCTCACAAAGGAGCCACCTGCTTCGAGTGCGACATCACCTTCAACAACATCAACAACTTCTATGCACATAAGAGGCTCTACTGCTCCAGCAGGCACCAGGCGGAAGGAGACACCTCTGCTTCAGGCCCTGGATTAACGAGGGATGCCACCTCCGCCTCGGTGCCTTCCAGTGGAGCACATGGCTCCTCCGCCTCTCCTCAGGGCGGAGCAGCAAGTAGAGCTGCCTCGGCTTCTCCTGCCGACTCTGACTCTCCCGCTGGAGCGACAGAACCCCGGAGAGTGGTGGAGGTGAAGATAGAGACTCCTGCAGGGAGAGAGGGAATATCGTCTTCATCTGAAGGGGAAGGCGGAGCTACAAGTGTGGGAGGAGGTGGCGTTGGAGGAAGAGCAAGCGAAGGCAGCCAGAGTCCAGCGAGCGGTTCTGCCGAGGACCAGGAAGATGATCCCAACAGAACCTTCTGCGTGGCCTGCAACATCCGCTTCAGCCGTCATGAGAACTACACTGTTCACAAGCGTTTCTACTGCGCGTCGCGCCACGACCCGACCAACCACCGGTCCGTACACATGGCCAAGGCGACCACCGGAGCAGCCTTCCATCCCCAGCCCATTCGCACTCGTAAGCGTAAGAAGATGTACGAGATCCACATGGCCAGAACCGAGGCTTTAGCTAACGCTGCTGCTGCCGCCGCGGCTGCTGCTGCTTCTGCGGCTGCCTCTGCCCCCTCCCCCTCTGTTCTGGGCTTGGCAATGAAGCAGGAGGTTTCTCCCGGCGCGGCCGGCGGCTCCAGCCCAGAAGGCGACGGCCCAATCGACCTCAGCAAGAGGCCCCGTCTGAGCGATGTTCCCCGGCACAGCAGCAGCCTCCTCCCTGCCCTGCCTCTCACAGACTATCACAAGTGCACCGCCTGCAGCATCAGCTTCAACAGCATCGAGAACTACCTGGCCCATAAAACCTACTACTGCCCCGCCACCACACTCCAGCCCCACACCTTGGAGCAGCTTCACAGGCTCAAGAGATCCGCCTCCACCTCTCCCAAAAGCAGGCCTCACCAGGAGCGGCCGGATCTCCTGCACCCGATGGAGGCGAAGGCTCTCCCCGCCGAGTGGGTGGCTCAGACTCGAGGCTCCTCGTCCAGCCCTCGTCCGTCTGCCTTACCGGCCTCTGAAGCCACATCTCCTCCTCATCCCACCACCACGCTTGCAGCCATCCCGGGAGCTGGAGCCAAAGGTGCAGGTGCTGGTTCTCCTCAGGTGGTCTGCCCATACTGCCCCAACAGACCCATCACCGGTGACCTGATGGAACACTTCAGGACGACCCACAGCCTTGTCGCGACCATTCAGCCACCGCAGGAGGCCCTGCCGCAGCCGGGCAGCGCAGTCAGCCGCAGCCCCAGCCTTAGTCCCAGAGACGGAGCTGCTGCAACCATTTCAACAACCCCCAACAGCCAGTCCAGACTGGTGTCCCGGGTTCACAGAGACAGCATCAACGGGCAGGCCAGGAGCGCAACCAACTCTCCTGTTTCCCCGCGGGTGAACAGCACTCCTTCACCGGGGGGTACTTCACCTTCGGCTGTCTCCCCTCTGCCCATGTCCCCCCCAGCGCCTCCCTCTCTGTCTGTGTCACCTGTGCCTGAGGTCCTAAGGGAGACGGTGGGATCGTCCCACCTTCCAGACAAAGCCAACCTGACCGTGATCTCCAGTCACATCTCCTCTCCCCAGTCGGCCCAGATCCCCGGCCTCAAAACCACAGTGATCTCCCCCGTCCAGAACGGTAACTCCCGCTTCTGCCGACTGTGCAACATCAAGTTCAGCAGCCTCTCCACGTTCATAGCTCATAAGAAATACTACTGCTCTTCCCACAGTGCCGAACACGTCAAGTGAGCCGGGACGTTCTCCTCCCCCCCCCCCCCATTCTCTCTCTGAGCGGCGGCTCCGAGAAGCTCGTCCCTCGGTGCCAGTCCTCCCACCCGGGTGCCCAGCTGGCGCTCAGCTGACGTGACTCTAAATGACAATGAATGACTGTTACTCACCTGACGGGGCCGCCGCCCGGCTGCTGCAGGTGGTGTTACGAACACACAGTGAGAATCCTCCTTATATGGGTCAAAGTGTGTAGGACACTAAGAGCTGAGGACATCGCTCTCTGTCTTCATACCCAACATCTCCCGCTCCCAGGCCTCATTGTATGTTGCATTGTGGGACGTTAAAATGTGTGTTTATGATGGTAGTGATTAGATTCTGACTGTTGGACGGAGACGATGATCTCACAGTAACGATGATGCTGATTTGATTCTTTCCTGAGCGGGGGGGGTCGTTTCTCTTTGAAGGAAAAGACCCGATCATTGTTCATTTTTTTTTTAAGACCTGTGCATAGTGTATGATGTCTGAAGAAATAATTCTATGATGCTTTTGGTTTCAACACTGGCTCTTTTTTTTTGTTGCTCACTATAGAAGCTAAAGTGTTTTCAGCTGAAAACAGATGTTATCACGATGTTACTAATTCCTGAAGGGTGATATTTACAAATGGACGACTTTTCCTTTCTCTCTTTCATACACACAAATTTTTTATTTTCTCTTCAAAACACAAGGGAGAAAAAAATGTGAAATATTTATCTTTTAGTCCTCACTGATTTCATGTCAACAGAAAACTACCTAGTGTCTGAGAGTATTTGTATTTTTTATTTGTATATTTTTCATACTGTTGGAAGGAACCGTTCGGAGCCGGCTGTGTTGAAGTGTATTTTCTAAATGTAGATATGTAATATCTTCTCCCAGTAATCACACTGAACTCTGTTAGCCTATCACGTTAGCCTGTCGTGTTCTGCTCGAGTCTTTAATTGATGCCGAGATCTGCGAAACCGGTGGAGTGTTTATTTTTATCCCTTCTTGTTCTTCGCTGACTAGCAACGCGATCGAGCAGCTTCCTCGCTCACAGCTTTTCACATCAGGTCGTAGAAGAGAGAGTTTCTGACACTGTTCAGGGAGAACGAGGCTCCTCCGGTGTTAAGGTACAAAAACCCACAGGTTTCACTCTTTAGTTTCTCACTCTGACTCCGTGCGTCTCGTTAACAGACGTCGACACAAAACACAACAGCTCTTCGGTTTCTCTTTTTCTGTTTGATGATTGTATTTCTGTCCGGTAATGAAGGCTCAGCAGGGAAAAGTCACATGTTAGAGAAACGCCTCACACAGACGAGGAAGCACATCTGTAATAACCACTTACTGTGACCCGTGGTGTGTGAGTGTGTGTGTGTGTGTGTGATCTCACAAAGACACACACACAGTTAACGCCACAGTTTCCCACGCTGCTTTTGGAGTTGCAATACAGTGTTAGTCAGAACTGTGAACTCGTGTTTTTATCTTTAAGCTAAAAAACTAAATTGGTATTTTTTTCTCCCATAAATCCTGAGAGATGAACGTTCAGGTCAACAAGTGGAACTTCACGACACTAAAACTCCAAACTCACAAACAGCAAGTGGCTGAGATGCTCGGCAGTGGAGGACGTTAATGACCAGTTCATGTTAGAATGAATCGATAAGATGCTAGTATCACGGTAAACGTACGAACCCAGGACAGATCTGGACTTTAATTCAGCAGCTATTAGAAAGTTGTCACCCAGTGAGATTCGTTTGCTTTTGTTTCTGTTGTCTCTTTAGATCCGAGATCAATATTCAGCCTTTTAGCTCCGATTTGTTCTCCACCAGCTTCTGGCTCTTTAGCAGCTAAACGCTACGTTCACCTGTTGCAAGAAAGTTAATTCACGAGAGACACAACAACCGAAAGAGTCAAACTACAACAAATAAAACCAAAATAATCCAATTCATGCAGTTTGAATGAATCCAGAGTTATATGTATATTATAACGTCAGGTATTTTAGACCTGACATCAAACTCTGCTCTTTCTATCAATCATAAACTACAAAGTACTTTTACAGTTTTACATCATGAACTCCCAGAGACTGTAAATACAAATGGACGACATGTCTCTTCATCCTCCCACTGTACAAAATGAAGGAAAAACTTTTCGGATACAAAATGCTCCCGCCCACACATGCTCTCGGCCAATCACGAGTCAGTCTCAGCTGTCAATCATGAGGTTTCAAATTTGTTAATAAAACCAAACGTATAAGTTCCTAAAACGACAGAAAACACCTTTGAAATATATATATTTAGATTTCTTTAGACTGGTCCTATCTGCTAACATGGAGGCGGTGAGGTTTATGACCCGTACTGCCGCCAGCCACCAGGGGGCAACTCAGAGGTTTTGGCTTCACTTTCGGGAGCCGTCATGTCGTCCATCTTTACATTTTTAACCGACACATGTTTACAGTTGTGCTGGTTAATGTCTCGTTTCTAAAAGTTAGAGAAGAAGAAGAAGACGAAGAAGAAGAAGAAGAAGAAGAAGATTGAGGAACTTGCTGGAAAATCAACCTCGAAACTTTCCCCCCCTTTTTATTGCACTGTGTTGTATAAAAATATGCTTAATGTTTTCAGTTGTTTTGTAATATATTTATGTTCTGTAGCACTTTCCCCCTTTTTCTAAACGCATCATGGTTCCAGCTCGAAGGACTTTGTTGATTCACCATCGCTGAAACTTTTTAAAATGTGTTTTGTTGATGATTAATCTCTGACGTCCACGAAGGATAAAATCACAGCGAGTGTCAAAACTGTTATTTTTCCTTATTTTTTTTTTCCAATTCATTTCAGTTCCACTACACTCTTGTCCAAACTATGCATGGGAAATAAAAACGTTCTGAGAGACACTGATGACGACTGCGACTTCGAGTCCTTGACTTGTGTTTGATTCCCTCTGTCGTCAACTCAGCTCCTTTCAGAGGAAAGTTCCAGAGCTCGACGTGTTTCTGACTGAGACTCGTGATGAACGTCGACTGAATCATCTTCTTTTGTTTTAGAATAACGAGCTGTAGCACCAGTGAGGGGGGGGGGGGGGGCAGCTCAAGGCTGCTCCAATCAATGACTGAATGTTTTCACAAAAACCTCCGGAGCAGAAATATGAGGATTATCATTATGTGTGTTTGTAGTTGTTTCTCAGTGATACAGATATTAACACATCTGAATCAGAATCAGAATTATTTTATTTGCCAAGTATGATTGCACACACAGGAAATTGCCTTGGTGTCGTTCGTTAGTGCACTGAACAGAAAACAATATAAATCAAATATATAGAACAAAATATACACAGTTACAGAGTTATTGGCACGTGCGGTGCTGAGGTGCAGAGATTGGTGATAGTGCCAATAACATATCAATTATAAATTATTATAATAAAACTACAAACGAGAATAATAACTGATCTTCTGCACTCGGTCAGAAATGATTGAGCTGAAGTCTGATACCGTCTCTGGAGTTTGAGACGTCACCTGATGTTTATTTTCTTCTTCACTTTCACTCAGATTGGATGAAGTGTCAGTGATTCTGACACTTCATCATTGATCTAAACTTTAGATCAATGTCAAGAGACTTTAGATTCTAAAGTCTCGTTGGTTGTGATGTCACCGGTTGAAAGCAGCAGGGACACGGCCGGAGGAGGAGGAAGCTAAATAATCACCTCCATTAAACCTGCACCTGTTTATGAGTCTGACCTTCATCTGCAGCTCGACACCAAACTGAAGGAAAGCGGTGACGGGACGTACCTCTGCTGTACGCTGTGGACCAGCGGACAACGCTAAGTTCCGGTCTGAATCCCGAGAGGCACCGAGGACCTGTTGAGACTCAGACCACGTTCAGAGGTTTCTCCACATTATGAGACAGATGCAGGAGCTGTAGTGTCACGTGTGTTGTACCACATGGGACCAGATCCCTCAGGTTCAGATCAGGTGTGAACGGGGCCTCAGGGAATCAGGTCCCTTCACTCGGGTCACGTCCCTCGTGGGGTTTGAACCATCGTCGTGTGTTTGGAGAACGTTGGAGCGACGGTCAGCTGATCTGAGAGAACGTGTAGGAACATTCTGCAGGTTAAATACAAACAAGCATCAGACGTGACTCCGGACATTTTCTGTCCTGTGATGTTTGTGAGGCTGTAAGAGACAAACCAGCTCTAACCCGCGACCGGCATCAAACCTGTGACCGGCATCGAACCTGTGACCGGCATCGAACCTGTTCACTGTTTCCTGCTGCTTCCTCCTGAGCTGCTCAGCCTCCGACTCTGAAGACGAACATGTGGATACAAAAGCTTTACCCGGACCACTGGTGCATAATAATCCCTCTGTGTTTGTGTGTGTCTGTTTGTGTGTGTGTGTTTGTGTGTTTGAACTCCGCAGGGCGTCCGTTGACGCAGCAGAGGAAGAAAAACAGACGATCGTTAACAAAACTCTGAGCAAACGTTTCCTTTGCTTCATTAAACCAGAGCCTCGTCCAGTTTGTTTATTCAGAGTCTTTTTTTATTTATTTATTTGTGAGTCTGGAGACGAATGTTCAGGAAACGTAACAGACGGATAAAACACGGGCGAATGAAGAACTCCTGAAAACCTCGGGTCGTTTATTGATCTGTTTCTTTGTTGTTACAGGATGTGATTGTTTTTTAACTTTATTCCTGGAGCTGAACCGAGAATCAGACAAATTCAGAGTCTTGATCCAAATAAAGATCTCGATCTAGAGACTTTAAACATGGTTTCACGTTTTTCATTCAGGATCCAGGAGTCGTTTCCTTTCAAGGGAGAAATATTCAGATTTAAATGATTGTTTCGACTGTAGAATGCTGCAGCTCCTCTTGTCAGCCTCTGTCTGTTCTGTGTGTTTTCAAATGTGAATGAGAATCTGTGACTTTGACTTTTTAACTCTGCAGAACTTTTACTTTCATAAGGAACCTTTAAAACTCGCTGGAGGAAAGAAACACTGAGAAACCTCATAACGTTGTCACATTGTTTTGTTGTAATTTTCTTTAATTTCTCTAATTTTTTCTTTTGGATCATAAAGCAGAAACAGACTCATTTATTTCTGACTCTCAGGAAGACGAGTCGACTGAAGATAAACACACAGATCAGTTTTATTAAATCCTGCAGAGACATGAGACTTTTTTAATCCTTTCAGACGACAGAACAGACTTTTTAATTTCCTTAATGCATCGTTAACATTCAGGTTCACGATGAGACCGAAGCTCAACGTTGACTTTTCGTCTCATTCGTCTCCAGAATTTATTATTTTCACGTTTTGTTTGTCGTCCCTCGTCCGTCCTCGTTCTCAGGATCCTGACGAGAGGTCAAATCCCTCCAGGGACTCTGAGTCTCCTCCTGCAGACCTGAATCACACCTGATCGCTGGATATTACCCATGATCCTCTGCTTCAGAGTGTTTCTAACTGATCTCAGTTCAGCTTCACTCTTCACCTGCAGCTGGTTGTGTCTGTGACTCTCAGTCAGTTGTTCTCTCAGGAGATGGAACCCACTCAGCAGAGTCACAGAGAACAGACGCTCAGGGAGAGAAGGAGGAAACTCTCTCCTTGTTCTCACTCGTTCTCCGGTCTGATGGGACGGTGACTCTCCACAGGGAGCTTCAGAAACCAGCTCGTGGCTCAGGTGGACGCGGGGGAACAGCGGCTCTCCTCCCTCTGGATGTCTGAACTCCTCACCCCGTCTATCAGACTCCAGCACAGTGGAAGCTCACCCACGTGAATCCAGAATCTCTCAAACCACAGTTCATAGATGAGAGTGTGAATGTTCTCCAGAGTTCTCCCCTCCAGCTGAAGCCACAGAGATCCTCCAGTCCAGCTCCTCCTCCCATCAAACCTGAACCAGTGATCAGGCTCATGAGACGCTCTCTTCATCATCTCCATGGACAGAGGGTCTTTTAACATCTCTATCACATCATCATCATCATCATCATGCTACTCCTCCTGATCATCATCATCATCATCATCATCATCATCCTACTCCTCCTCATCCTGATCATCATCATCATCATCATGATCATCATCATCATCCTCCTCCTCATCCTCATCATCATCATCATCATCCTCCTCCTCCTCCTCATCCTGATCATCATCATCATCATCATCCTCCTCATCCTGATCATCATCATCATCATCATCATCATCATCCTCCTCCTCCTCCTCATCCTGATCATCATCATCATCATCATCATCATCATCATCATCCTCCTCCTCCTCCTCATCCTGATCATCATCATCATCATCATCATCCTCCTCCTCCTCCTCCTCCTCATCCTGCTCATCATCATCATCATCATGATCATCATCATCATCGTCATCCTCCTCCTCATCCTCATCCTGATCATCATCATCATCCTCCTCCTCATCCTCATCATCATCATCATCATCCTCCTCCTCCTCCTCATCCTGATCATCATCATCATCATCATCATCCTCCTCCTCCTCCTCCTCCTCCTCCTCATCCTTATCATCATCCTCATCCTCATGTTGTCCAATAGTAGTAGTAGATTTGACGTTGGCTAATTATTAATAATCATGAGAAATGATTATTAAAATAGAAATTATTTATTAAAAATAATAAAAAATTATAAAGCTATTAATTAAGAATAGTAAAATAATCAATTAGAAATTATACGGTTATCCATTAATAATGGTTAAATAATGAATGAAAACAATAAAATTATCAATTAAGAATAATACAATCTGTAATTAATGCTTATCGTTGCGGGGCACCACCCTGGTTACAGGGACCAACAAGTCAAACTATAGTTATCAGTCTCAAGTGATAAAAGTTAAATTAATAATCTCAATATTTAATATTAATGATTATATAATAAACAATGAAGGGTTTTAAGTTCGAGCACAGGCTATAGTAATCCAGCTGTATTCACATACACATGTACAAATAATCACAGAAATACAAATACTTTAATTACAAAAGTATTTATTAAAAAGGGGAAATAAAGTTAATGTTATTTCAATGATTCTTCATTTAACAAACTCCAATATTTCAAAGATGGCAACAGCAGCAGCAGCACTTATCACAATGGTCACACAGGTAATACTGAGTATCTACTGGTGTGTGTGTGTGATCGTGTGTGTCTGCCTTTCTGTGTCTCTATGTGTGTGTGTGTGTGTGTGTGTGTGTCTAAGAAAGAGAAAGGGGAGTGGCTATGGCGTAATGACAAGATCACGTGGTGACGTAGTCTGGCCGTGATCAAGATGTTACGTACAAGATGGAGGTTTCCTAAGTGAAGCCACGTTGCGAAAAGCAAAATGGCTGCCGGTCACTGACCTTAACAAAGGGGGTCTTTAGACAAAGAGATTTCTTATCTCCTGGTTCTGGCGCCGAGATGTATTAAGGCTCTTTAAATCTAGAATTTTCTATGCCACTTGAAATATGTAAGTGTAGGTCGGGACGTGTGTAAAAACAGGTTTAGGAGAAAAGAGAGAGAGAGATAGAGAGAGATCAGGAAAGCTCTCAAAACATCGTCAGAGACAAACTTCCGGCGAAGCGGGCAGTCCAGTTACGTGAGATTTATCTTTTAACAGATGTAAATCTCCGCACAATATCTCTGACGGTAACACTTTAAAAAGGGAAGTGCCGGCTTGTTACGCGCGCTTCTCAGAACATAGTAGACAAAGGAACCGGATGTGACGTCTCCAGTTCGCCGCGCGTTACACGGCTAAAAACAGATCAGCGATCTACAAACAAACACACTCAAATAAACGTGACACGCTAAGTATTTAAACTAGTCTCTGCCCAGACAATAAAGCCTCTGACTGTGATCTTCACGGTGTTGCATGCGCATGTCGCGCGGATATTCCGGAAGTCCAGTGAATGATCGTGGCCGCTCAAGCTCGGTGGCGCTGGTTCCTCGGTTGCAGCGGCGTCGGCTGGGCCGAATAGGAGCTGATTCGTCTTGCTCCTCTACGGGATGAAACATTGTTCGTCTTCTTTGACGGGATGCTGCTCCGTCCTTCTGCGACAGAATGATGCTTTGTCCTGCAGGGATTAACAGCTGTGGTGCTGTTGTGGGGATCGTGAAAAAGAAAGTCTTTGTCTCGGCCGGCGAATGAGCTTCTGTGCGCGGCCTTTTCAAGTTAAAAACAAAAATAGTCTTTCAAAATAAGATTCAACTTAAGATAAAAGAAAATAACTCTGGTTGCCTCCAACCAGAGTTACTAAATCATCTAGCCGGGAACGGTCTATTGATGTCTTCAGAGAGCAGGAAATGGCGAATAAAACTAAAAGTTAAAGTTGCCCCTATAGAGCTGGAACATCTGGGAGGCCCCGAAGGTGCCTGGTCGAAGTCCTTAGCAGGGAGAAATGGCAGCGATTATTTGGAGTCCCAGGGCTTTTAAATTACCTGAGAGGTCCTCCTCCTTGAGGAGTTGGTCATAGGACATCGGCCAATTGACTTGTCAGGAATCGATCTGAGTGGGCGAGGCTTGGAACACAGCGGGGGTTCCAAGGCATTCCCAGAACATTTTCCACCACCAGGGGGAGATTCTTGAGCCTGCAGGAGAATGTTTTCCCTCCAAAAGTTTAACAACCCTTTGTTCACCCTCGGCTCCAGTGTCTGGTGGCCCCCCTTTGGGCTCTTCAGACCCAGCAGGGCTCCCTGTGTTCCTGCGGGGGCCTTGAAACCTGCTTTGGTTTCTCGAAACTGCCAGGAAAAAGTACTCACAGGTGGATAGGAATGTTCCACAAGGCCTTGATTTATACAGGCCTTTGTTTAGATTTTCTTTGTGTTAACCTCTGCCCTGTGTCTGGTGGTCAGACTCTGGGCTCCGGCCCAACATTCCCCCTTTTGGTCTGGAGAGTGGGCTGTGACCCCGGTCTCCAGGGCAGTCTATGGTCGAGAGTCCAGTGATAATCCATGAGAAGTAATCCTTGAGTGGAGTTGAAGCAGTGAAAGTTAGTTCATTATGAGGCAGAGAGGCATAAATGTCTTTGAGGCATAATTTGGACACAGAGAGGCATAATTTTGTCTGGGCAGACAGAGGCATGAATCTGGGCAGAGAGACTAAAATAACACATATCTAAAATACAGCACACACTTTCAATTTTACAATGCTTATCGGCAGTAATTGTCAACATACCAATGAATTTGTGTGAAAAGTGAAATGAAAGAAAAGGAAAAGAGGAAACAAAAGGAAATTTTGAGTATGTGCTGGTGTTTTTGAGGTAAACATGTGTTATCATGTCAAACCACAACATTTAGAACGGCGAATCACGTTCTGTTGTTTGCTAATCGGTAAATTAATGATGAATCCTATTCCTAGGTTCTGCAGATCTACCGATATAGGAAATTGCACTGTCTAGACTGAATTGCCAAGTTTACCCGGGAGGGCTGCATAACCGTAGTGGTAGAGGACTTCAAGATTCACTCAACTAGGTCTAAGAAGGTTCACTACCTGAACATAAGTTATACAATTTACTGACAGAGGGTCTAAGACATGCAACTGTTGATGATGTGAGTGGTTTGAGTCGTCTCTCTGTTTGGAGATGGGATTTCTCCCCCCCCTTTTCAGATGTGGAGGGGAGAGGGAGTTTTGTTTAGTTTTGCCCATGGGGATCAGTGTCTGGTCTCTTAGGAGAGCCTGGAGGAACAGGTGGCGCAATGTCTCTCATTGTTTCAGCCACACATCTCCATATTAACGGCTCTGTCCCAGAATGCATCCCATGTTTGGGTTTCGGTCACCATATCTATACTCCTGGTACTGATATGGTTTCTGTTGGCTAAAACAACTTCTCTGTTGAGAGGTATTCATATAATGAGATCTAAACCGATTGTGAGAGTTTTGTTCTTGCTCCGCCAGGCATGCTGCTAGCATGACTCTGAGCGCATCAACATGTTCTTGGGCTTGTCGCTTGGCCCTCTTTTTGTAGAGGAGTGCCAGGTCACCCAGAACGTGTGATAACTCAATTTCGGACTAGTGGTGTTGTTGAGGTGTATGGTCAGTTCTTCGATCCTTTGATCGCATTAACTTAAATCATAATCACTCAACTAACTCACTTCATCGCTAGAAAAATTGATCAGACTAGCGACTGTCTCTGACAGGTCGCCTGGCCTTGAGGGAGCCCCTGCCCCAGTGTGGTCCATGCTACTCATCATCTGAGTGCGAAAAACACCTGGTGGGTTGCTCAAGCTTGCTTAAATAAAAGCGGATACAAATTTAGTTATAGCATCACTATAAAAATTGCTCAGACTGGTGACTGTCCCTGACAGGTCGTCTGGCCTTGAGGGAGCCCTTGCCCCAGGATGGTCCATGCTACTCATCTTCTGAGTGCGAAAAGCACCTGGTGGGCTACTCAAGCTTGCTTGGGTTAAAGCGGATAAAAACTTAATAAACACTACACAAGATGCACAGGTGAGCTTCACTCTGTGTCTATATAGTAGCCCTATGTAGGATAGCACGATGGCTCAATCCTTTAGACCTAGTTGGTTAACAACTAGTCTACTCGAAACTAGTCTCTCAAATCTAGTTAGTCTCCTTGAAATTCAAAGCATGCAGAAATTCTCCAATAAAAAATTACTAACCTACTGAAACGTAGTCAGCAACCAACCATAGTTATACACAACGTCTGCTTAGCAAAGGGAATTAAGAATAAAGAAAATTCAAAGAGAAATAAATTTCTAAAATTATTTTTCTCTTAAAAACTTAATTATAATCATTGTGCATTGAGATGTGTTGTGCAATAGTGCTTAAAAGTGTTACCATAGAATGGTGTGCCTTTAGGCACTCAATAAATTTGGTTTATCAAAATAAAATGTAAAACATTAATATTTAAAATATTAATATTAAATCATAACTTTAATTGGTTAAAGTTCTCGCGGGGCACCACCCTTCATAGAAGGGAAAAGATAGCCAATTTATTGATTAAGATCAGTCTCATTTAGATCTAGTTCAATTAGAAATCTCAATATTTTACCATTAAAGATTATATAATGAACAATGAAGGTTTATGGAGTTCTTAACAGTGTAACAGTTGGCAAGATTCACTTATGCAATATTAATGACAGAACATTTGTGCAAGAAGAACATTTATTATGAACATAATAAAGTATAAAAACACAAATTACTAATCAATCAAACTAACTAACAAGGAGGTGTGTGTGTGTGTGTGTGTGAATGTAAATTAGCATGCTTTAAAAATGGTCCCTAAGATAAGAGCCCCCCCCCCCTTTTTTCTGAGGTTGCTTTATGGCCGTTGCTTTACGGCTGAGGGGGAAGGTTTAACTTGGTGAGATGTTATGCGTGTCTGTGTGTATGTTAATCAGATAATGATAGTCAGGGACAAAGCCTGTGGCGAGCCTGACTGCCATTAACCTTCATTTAACTCATACCTACAACATCACAGCATATATCAAACTTATAAACACACACCGATCAAATAAACAGTCTTGCTTAGCGTAGTATAATTATTAAGCCCAGATTATGTTACCAGTCCGAGGGAAAGAGGGAAAGAAGTTGCTGTTCCGTTTGCAGTTCTGTGACGTCTCCTGGCTTTGTGGTCGTAGAGTTCTGCATTCGCGATTCTGTCGAGCCGTGTGCTCAGATGCTGGTTGAAGTTCTCCTGCAGGACATCGCGTCGCTACGAGGAGTTTTGTAGAGCTTGAAGGGCGAGGAGATTTCCTTGAGAGGGGTGAGCTGGGAGCTGCACCTCTGACCTCCGGTAGTTGGTGGGAAGAGAAAATTAGGCTGGAAAGCCCTGCTGTCCTCGGTGGGATGGGAGAAAGATAGAGCAGCCTTCCGCCCTAGGCGGGATGGAAGAAGAGAGAGAAAGAGAGGGGAGACCTCTCCTTATATTGGCCCCGGTGACCTCACAGGTCTTGGACCAGAGTGACCAATAGGAGTGACCCCCCCAGGTTCTTGACACCTTTGTGTGATATTGCCCAGATCCCAGGACTGCAGCATCCTGTTACATCCTCTGGGAGACTGAGTTCCTTGACTGTCTTAAGACAAAGGGAACATATGGCACTCTGGGAGACTGAGTTCACTCCAGAACATGCGGCTCCCTTGTTTCAAGTTTGACTGAAGGGAGGCCTGTGGTTTGCAAAAAAACCATGTCCCAACAGATGACACAACCACTTATATGCAATAAGCAGCCAACCATGGATACAAAAGGCAATAGTATACCTGCTTGGCAAAGGTGCAAGGGGATTACAAATAAAAATTTCAAAGAGAAATAAATTTCCGAATTATCTTTCTCTTTAAGAAATTAATTATAATTATTGTGCATCGCGAATACACAACCACCGATTGCACTATGCAGCCAAACACAGATACACAAGGCACTAGTATACCTGTTTGGTAAAGGTGCAGGGGAATTTAGAAATACAAAAAAAAATTGCAAAGAAATTAATTTTCAAAATTATTTCTGGATCATTGTACACAGTATTATGATACAGCTGGAGTTAGATAGCCTCACACGGGGCACCATTTATGTTGTGCAATAGTAGTAGTAGATTTGACGTTGGCTAATTATTAATAATCATGAGAAATGATTATTAAAATAGAAATTATTTATTAAAAATAATTAAAAATTATAAAGCTATTAATTATGAATAGTAAAATAATCAATTAGAAATGATACGGTTATCCATTAATAATGGTTAAATAATTAATGAAAACAATAAAATTATCAATTAAGAATAATACAATCTGTAATCATTGCTTATCGTAGCGGGGCACCACCCTGGTTACAGGGACCAACTAGTCAAACTATAGTTATCAGTCTCAAGTGATAAAAGTTAAATTAATAATCTCAATATTTAATATTAATGATTATATAATAAACAATGAAGGGTTTTAAGTTCGAGCACAGCACAGGCTATAGTAATCCAGCTGTATTCACATACACATGTACAAATAATCACAGAAATACAAATACTTTAATTACAAAAGTATTTATTAAAAAGGGGAAATAAAGGAAAAAGTACTCACAGGTGGATAGGAATGTTCCACAAGGCCTTGATTTATACAGGCCTTTGTTTAGATTTTCTTTGTGTTAACCTCTGCCCTGTGTCTGGTGGTCAGACTCTGGGCTCCGGCCCAACACTCATCATCATCATCATCTTCATCATCATCATCATCATCATCATCTCTCATGTGCAGGAGGAAGAAGGTGCGAGGGGACGGGATGCAGTTCAACAGTGAGGAAACACACTCACACACACACACCCACACACACACACAGACACGCACGTGAACTTTTCGAAGCTTTTCAGTTGAACTTTGGAGTAAATCACGTGAGAGTCAGGGCCGGGTCTAGGCAGGGGCAAAAGGGGGCCTGGCCCCCTCAAATAAATGTTGTGCCCCTGTAGCGGTTGTGTACTCTCTCGTTGCGTTGTGTGATTGAGACCACGATGGAACCATTGGCAGCCAGCCGTTTATTCTGGTGGAATATTTAACATGGGAAATGCTCTTTGAGAACCCTCACAATGGCAGCCTCTCCCAGCCGGGATATACACAGACTGAGCATTTACATGAAAATAAATATCACATTAAACAAATGACTCACAAAATATTTGAATGGGCGTTTTGTGACATACCTGGTGGAATATTTAACATGGGAAATGCTCTTTGAGAACCCTCACAATGGCAGCCTAACATGGGAGAAAGACAAGCTGAAGTACACTTTCATGGCGAAGTCGACGCTAGCTAAGTAGCTACGACCAAAGCTAATGGTAGCCAAGCTAGCGATCCTAAGACTAAAGTCCATTTAAAAGTAATTACAGATTCCAAGCAACACAATATATATGTACAAGCAACCAAGTATTAATACAGTATTATGTACATTTAGACTCCCGTAATACATCGCCAAAGTGTGGATTCATGTTTAACTGCTCTGACTACCTACCTCTCCCAGCCGGGATATACACAGACTGAGGAGAGGAGGCAGCAATGTAAAATACAACCCCCGCATTCCGCTAGAGGGAGCTCTAGCACTCCAACCAAGGCTCCCACTACCACAGCCAGCGCAAGGATCTCGCTGGCAATGGCAAGTGGGAAGCATTAACCCTGCTACATTCCCCTCTACTGATTTCCACTTGCCCATCCAAAGAACAACCATACAAGTGCTGTGAGAACCCCTGAAACAAACCAAATCAGGCACAGTAAACAACATACAAATACACAGTGAATAACAAAACAAAAATTCAGTACTGTTCATACTACAGATATCAAGCATTCCAGTCATTGACCATCCCTGAAGAATTAGAATGAGGAAGGCTGCAAAGCCTCCCAACACCCATAGGAAAACATGCCCGTCTACATGTTAGGCTACCTGATACCTCATAATTCACACAGTACAGTCGACAACCACCTGGACCCACAACATTCTATGTCACACAGGTCCCTGCACCATTCAGAGCTTTACCCCTTCTGAGGAAGAAAGGAAAAACAACCAAAAAAAAAAAAAACGGCACTTTAATATACACAAAAATAAATAAATAAAATAAAATAAATAAAATCAAAAAAAAATTCAAAATCCATAAACCTTAGAACCCAGCAAAAACTCTCTGGTGCATATTTTGGATGAGCCTGACCACAGGTCTAATAATCCTCCCACCTCTAGATCTCACACCTAGCATTATATCACTGCCAGCAGTATCGGGCTGAGGATGCTGTACCCTGTCTACAGTCAGGGAACCTTCAACAGAAGACTGCAAAACAGGTGCTGACACAGGGTTAAGTCGCAAGTCAGTCTGGTCCGAAGGACAGTCAACGTCAGCCGTCAAGTCAGGTGGAACTGTCCAATCGTCTGCATCCCCAGGTAAGTCACAGGAGGTAGTCTGGGCCGGAGGGTCAACATCCTCCTCCAGGTCAAGAGGTGCGTCACAAGAGACAGTCCGAACAGGTCCGTCAGCCAACAAGGCATCCAGCGGATCTCCATTAGAGTCTGGGAGTCGTGAGATCCAAGAAACAGTCCTGTCCTCTGAATCACTATCAGGCAGGACGGCAGAACCCACATCACCATCCGGAAAGGAATCATCTGTAGCAAAGTCACTCACACAGGAACCGTCATTTTCGGACCCAGGTGGGATAGGCAAGAAGTTGACAGGCATTATCAAATTTCTATGAACCACCTTCTCTCGATCCGTTGTACAGTTCTTGATCCTGAAGGTGTGTGTGTTTTCGTGTTTCTCCACAACAGTGTGCAGGTGACTGTCCCAGCGATCAGCCAACTTTCTCTTCCCACGCTCTCCTTTGTTGGCTAAAAGAACCCTGTCTCCAACTTCCACAGCCGCGCCCCTGAACTTCCTGTTGTATATGGCAGCTTGTCTCTGCTGCTGTTTAGTAGAGGAGGTCTGAGCGATTTTTATGGCCTCTGCCAGATCATGCCTGAGACCCTGCACATAGGCGCCATAATCCACCAGCAGATCATCCTGAAGGACAGACCCAAACAACAGGTCGACTGGCAGCCTGGGCGTCCGCCCAAACATCAGCTGAAATGGAGCAAACCCTGTGGTCTCGTGCACTGTAGCATTATAGGCGAAGGTGAGAGATTTCAGATGCTGCGGCCACCTGTGCTTGGCCTTGGGCGGCAAGGCTCTTATCATTCCACCAAGGGTGCGATTGAATCTCTCAACAGCTCCATTGCCCATGGGGTGGTACGGGGTGGTGCGCGATTTCTGGACACCAGCAGCAATGAGCATCTCGGCTATAAGACTGCTTTCGAAGTTGGCACCCTGGTCCGAATGTATGCGCTCAGGAAAGCCGTATACACAGAAGAAGTTGTTCCAAAGTTGATTTGCAACAGCTTTTGCTGACTGGTTTGGACAGAGGTATGCCTGAGCCAGTTTGGTAAAATGGTCGGTAACCACAAGCACATCAAGTGACTTGTTGGAAGAATCTTCAGCCGACCAAAAGTCAATACAAACCAACTCGAGAGGCCTAGATGTCACTATGCTCTCGAGTGGCGCCCTGCCCTCCGGCTCTGGAGACTTGCTAAAGACACAGCGGCGACAACACCGCACATATTCCTTCACGTCTCTCTCCATGCCTTGCCAGTAGAATCTCTGTCTAGAGAGGTAAAGCGTCCGTCTTTGGCCTTGATGACCAGCTTCATCATGCACACCTCTGAGGACCTCTTCCCTCAGTACCAAGGGTACAACATACTGGTACGTCTTCCGCTTTGTGACAACATCCTTCGAGACACGATAGAGGACGCCTTGTTTGATGGAAAGTTTCTCCCAATGCCTGAGGAGCCTCAAAGTGTCAGCTGGCTCATGCCCACGCTCACGCCTTGATGGACGTCTCTGCCTCTCCACAAAGTGAAGCACCCGACTCAAGCAAGGGTCTGCACATTGTGAAGCCATCAACGTCTCTTTAGGCAAGGGACGGATGTCGGAATGCTCACGTGGTTGGATGGATTGCACAAGCTGAGGAAGGAGAAAGGCTTGGGGAGGCACATGCTCCTGGCCCAATGACCGCTCCAAGACAGCTGAGACGGCCTGATTGGAAACGGAAGGGCCCAAGGACACTGCCACAGCACTGCTGAGAGATGGCATGACTCGCGGATTGCAGGATTGACGGAACGCATCCTGCACACTGTCAAGGTTCAAGGCGTTCGCCTCCTCCATGAGTGCATCATACGGGACCCTGGTGAGACGATGAAGCATACTGGGCTGCACAAAAGGCTCCCGGCTGAGGGCGTCCGCCACAACATTCCTAGGACCGGGGATGTATCTTATTTCAAAGTCGAACGGGGCGAGCTTAGCCAACCATCTCTGTTCACAAGCATCGAGTCTGGACTTACTCAGAATGTAGGTCAACGGATTATTGTCCGTCCATGCCGTAAACGTGTGGCCTCTCAGCCAGTGGCTGAATTTGTCACAGACAGCCCATTTGAGCGCCAGAAACTCCAACCTATGTGCTGGGTAGCGAGACTGGGCATAGTTGAGAGATTTGCTGGCGAATGCAATCGGACGTGCTACATTATCCCCCTCAGTCAGTGGAGATAACACAGCACCCAGACCATTGGAGGAGGCGTCCACCGAGAGCAAAAAGGGCCTGCTGAAGTCTGGGTGAGCCAGAGCAGCATTATCTAGCAAAGCTAGTTTTAGCCTCTTGAAAGCCTCTCCGCATTCCGCTGTCCAGTCAGCAGAGGTAAGTTTCCTTGTTACAGGCGTCTTCCTCTTCCCCTTACTGTAACGTGGCCTCTTGACTCCAGAGGTAAGTGCAAAGAGGGGCTTGCTGATCTTCGAGTAGCCCTCAAAGAATTGCTGGTAGAACCCAACCATGCCAAGGAATGATCTTATCTTGGTGGGAGATGGGACAATGCCGGACTCATCCATCAAGTCTTTCTCGCTGAGATTTACTATGGCCTTGACCTTCTCAGGGTCTGTGGCAATGCCATGTTTGTCAATGATGTGCCCCAAAAACCTCACAGATGGCCGCAGGAGGTGGCACTTTTTGGGGGCTAACTTTAGATTGTGCACCTTCAATCTCTCAAAAACCATTTCTAGCCTCTGCAAAGCTAGCTGTTCGTTAGGAGCAAAAACCAAAATATCATCCAAATAGCAGAGGAGGCTTAAGAAGTTTTGGTCACCAAAGATAGCCATCATCATCCTCATGAATGTTGCCGGGCTGTTACACAGACCCTGCGGGAGTCTGTTGTACTCATAAAGCCCAAATGGGGAGGTGAACGCAGTAAACTTCTTATCCTCCTCGTGTACTTCCACATTGTAGTATCCCGAGGTCAAGTCCATGGTCGAGAAAAATGTATTTCCCCCCAGAGCTGCCAAAGCGTCGGCCTGGTGAGGCAGAGGGTGGGCATCCCTGACGGTACGTGCATTCAGCCAGCGAAAATCCGTGCAGAGACGCAAGTCTCCATTCTTTTTCCAAACTAGGACAAGCGGCGATGCATACTCACTCGCAGATTTCCTTATGATCTCTCGCTCCTCCATCTCATTCAAAGCCGTTCGAAGCTTGTCATAGTGAGATGGGGCCAGCCGACGATACGGCAGCCTGAAGGGTTTGCTGTCACTCAGGCGGATGCGGTGGACAAACCCTTTGGCTGTACCGCAGTCCATGCTGTGGCGAGAGAAGATGGACTCATACTTTGTCAGTAGATCAACCAGCTTTGCTTTCCAGAATGGAGACAAATCAGCTGAGTCAATGTCAATGTCCTGCAGACCCAAGTCGTGAAGGGCTGACCTACAAGGCCTGGGAATAGAACGCTCAGAGTCAACTGTCAAGCTCTTCTCGCTACCCGTGTCAGTCAGGTCAGTAGTCTTGGCTACATTACATTCAACACTGTCAGTCTCGTCAGTCCTGTACAAATAGTCATTGTCAAAGTCCTCAAGTGCCACACAGGGGGACGCATCAGCAATCTTGCAGTTCCGTCTCAGAGTCACAGGTTTATTGGAGGGGTTGATAATTCTCACTGGGACCCAACCATCGCCCCAGAGCGGCGTCACCAGTCGCCCTACCATGACGGACCGTGGCACTGTGCGTGACTGACTTGGTTCCACTACCAGTGTGCTTCCAGCAGAGAGGCACACATGACCAGGCAAGCGCCCCCACACTAAGTGTTCTCGCATAGGCTCTAAAGTCACAGCATGCTTCAGCTTGACTGTGCCCACTTTTTCTGGGATTTCACTGCCTCTCCATTTCTCCACAGTGGCCAACAGCTGCAGAAGACCTTCCTCCTTACCAGACGCCTGAGGTGAAAGAGATGCTGTCTCCCCGAAACTCCCAGAGTGTTTAGCCATTCGAATGAGGTGTTTTATAACGTTGCTGCCCAGAATCAGGTCATCACTCTGACCATCCACAATGAGTGTGGGCACGGAGATCTGGCAGTCATGGACTTTCATCTGCAGCTCGCAAACACCTACAGGACATGTCCTCAACCCTCCACAGCCAATCAGCACAACTGATGTCGGGGCAACAGAGTGAGGGGAAATAACACCTGCGTCCTGCAGCTTCGGAAGTAAGCGTGAGCTCATAGAACAGGCCATTGAACCACTGTCCAACATGGCGCGCACCTCCACAGCATCATGAATCATCACACTAGTGTAGAAAAGATTGTCTTTCGCAGTCAGTCGCTGCGTGTTCTGAAAAATTAAAGTTGAATCACTGTCCGTCGTTGCACAAGCATGTGAAAAAACGGACTGAATATCATCGTCATATGGGGATGCGCCAGCTGACCCTCCACTAGACCCCTCCTCGTGTGGGTCAGCTAGTTTCCCTGCTGTGTGGGTGAACCGGCCAGGGCAGTGGGTGAACCAGGAGCAGGTGGGGTTGAGCAAGTGGCAGCTTGATGCCCAGCAGCATGGCAGCGGAAGCATAGACGTTCGTTCCGACAGTGGGATGCAGTGTCATGGTCGTCGCAGCCACAAATAGCGCATGGCCCCCGAGCCCGGGTGCGACCGACAGGTCTCTGTCTAGACTGCCTGTAACGCTGAGGAGACTCCCGCTGTAACAAACGCTCCAGCAGAGTGACAATATGCCCAAGAACGTGACTCTCACCTGACGCCGGCCCACCGGTCATGGCAGGTTGGGCAGTAGGAGTCACTGCAGTCTGCACGTGACTATGCACAGCATCAACAGCCTGAGAATATTGCAGGTGGTCTGTTGGACGTGCAGCTGAATGGCGCTGCTGAAGACGTTTTTTGTGATGGTGCTCATCAAGCCGTACCTGCACATCCATGGCAGTCCACTCCTCCAGTGGCCTACAGCTGAAGACCAGAGACAGTTCTCGATCGGGACAGTGAGTGATGAACATGACAGTCACTTCCCTAGAGGAGTCATCAATAGTTTTGCCTTGCCTTTTTAGCCCATCCGTAGCTGTGTCGAGTGCCTTGTTAAGCCGGATCCAATAGTCAACAGCACTTTCATTCTCTAAGGGCTTTGTGTCATAGAAGTCAGCTAGAGGCATGAAAGAAGTCACAGACTCACTAAAGTGTTGCTTGAGTATGTCGAAAATGGGCTGAGGACCTAACCGTAAGACCAAACTAGGCTTGCTACGCACCCCCACTCTCACAACATCACGTGCTCTACCCTGTAGCCTGCCCATTACTTCTTCCGCCTGATCACATAACTGAACATCCCTCTTAGTCAGATACACTTTAACACAGTCTTCCCACTCAGAAACCGAAAGTTTGTCAGTCTTGTCCCCCCTGAAGGGATGCGGTTCACCACTATGCTGGCTAACAGTTAGGCTCATCTTAGAGAGATCAGCAATGGTGGAAGGGGCCAAAGTAACATCACCAGTTGGGGCGGGCCTAAGACAAGAGGCAATGTTCTCCCCAATACTAGTCCCTATCTGCTTAACTAAGTCAGTTAATACATGCACAGGGACATGGTCCACATCCCTACCCCCAGAAAATGCAGATGGACCAGCTAACTGATCAGCACTAGAAGAAACGTCACCACCCTCAGCACCATTCACTTTGGCCTGTTGAGGAGTGGATGTCAGGGGCCTCCCCCGAAAACCTCCTCTCTGGAGTGATGGGCTAAACATAAATGTCTGACCCCTGACTAAAGCAGATAAGTTCAGCTCATCCATCTCCAATGAGCCACAATTTCCCAAAACCCAAAATGTACGGTTGAGCAGTGAAAATAGTAAAGAAATAAAAACACATACACAAGTAATGACACGTCACTGTTCAAATGTGACGTTCAACTCAAAAGCAAAATAAAACAAACAAACAAAAAAAATAAACTAAATTTGCATTATGTGCACGAGAAGGAGAAAGAAAAATAAAATAGAACACAAAAAAATAAAACACATATATCTTTACAAGATGGTCGGCTGCAACTATATCCCTTGGTTCGAATTATTCCTCTCTTTTTTTTTTATTACTGAACCTGTCTACTCGAAGCAGCACGGGCGACTCACAGCACGGCCACGTCGTCGGTGCTCACGTGCTACGTGTCGAATGGCGATCCTCAATGGCGCAGCAGACAGGCAGAGAAGACCGGGTCACGGCACCATTTGTAGCGGTTGTGTACTCTCTCGTTGCGTTGTGTGATTGAGACCACGATGGAACCATTGGCAGCCAGCCGTTTATTCTGGTGGAATATTTAACATGGGAAATGCTCTTTGAGAACCCTCACAATGGCAGCCTCTCCCAGCCGGGATATACACAGACTGAGCATTTTACATGAAAATAAATATCACATTAAACAAATGACTCACAAAATATTTGAATGGGCGTTTGGTGACATACCTGGTGGAATATTTAACATGGGAAATGCTCTTTGAGAACCCTCACAATGGCAGCCTAACATGGGAGAAAGACAAGCTGAAGTACACTTTCATGGCGAAGTCGACGCTAGCTAAGTAGCTACGACCAAAGCTAATGGTAGCCAAGCTAGCGATCCTAAGACTAAAGTCCATTTAAAAGTAATTACAGATTCCAAGCAACACAATATATATGTACAAGCAACCAAGTATTAATACAGTATTATGTACATTTAGACTCCCGTAATACATCGCCAAAGTGTGGATTCATGTTTAACTGCTCTGACTACCTACCTCTCCCAGCCGGGATATACACAGACTGAGGAGAGGAGGCAGCAATGTAAAATACAACCCCCGCATTCCGCTAGAGGGAGCTCTAGCACTCCAACCAAGGCTCCCACTACCACAGCCAGCGCAAGGATCTCGCTGGCAATGGCAAGTGGGAAGCATTAACCCTGCTACACCCCCTCAAACTAAATAGGGTTAGGGTTAGGGTTAGGCACAATGCCCCCTCAAGATTTGTGGCTGCCCCCTCATACATGCCTGTCTAGACCCGGCCCTGGTGAGAGTTGGATTCAAATGGACAGTCTGTGTTTCATGACACTTAGAACATAGTCTGGTCCAGAGTCTCCTGGAGGACGCGTCAGGACGTGACTCGTGTGGACGGCCAAGTGTCCCAGAATGCATCTGACACCGTGCAGCTGCAGAGGAGAAACTGACATCTCTGAGTTCAGGTTCCTCTTCACAGCTCTAAACCAGATCGTACAGGAGGGAGCTGCAGCTCTAATCTGCAGATTCAAACAGTTTCATCGTGATTCGTAGAAATGTGTAGAATCAAAGATCTCAGCACGCAGACGATAAGATTCACTGCAGGAGACTCGTGAGTCCAGAGGATTCATTTCATTCAGTTTTCTGCTCAGGGAAGTTTTTTTTAAATGAGTTTTCCATTTGGCCGTCGAGGCTCCAGAGCAGGAAACAGTGAAACTCCCTGAAGGTAATGAAAAGAGATTTCTATCTCAACATCTGTGATTCCCTCTCAGGCTGAGGAAACAGCAGGTCGCCGATTGTTGTCCTGATTGTTTTCTGATTAATCCATCTTCAGTGGGCAGGGGGGGGGGATGGATTGAAAAGAGAAACGTAAGGGGAACTTCTATCACTGTCAGATGTGAATGAGAAATACATTTTAATAAACCTCCGTCAGACTCCAGAGAAATAATCAGTTTTCTTTATGTGACTTGGGCCTCGAGGCGTCTGTCGATCAAAACAGAGCTGATTGGATGATGTGGTGAAGCAGCGTTGCATCATGGGAGTTGTTGTCTTCACAAGTCAACAAATTATAAAACAGGTCAAGTTGTTTTTGATATTTTAATGATAAATTGCTTCGTATTAAAACTTAATTAAAGTGATTGAAACTTTCAGGCGACTTAAATCAGCTCAAGTTAAACCGAACTTTCCTCGTTCTTCTTCGTGTGTTCGTCTGGTTTGTGACTGAACTTTCTTCTTTGTGTGTTTGTTTGTGTGGAGCCAGACGTTCGCTGTGTGTCAGCAGGACTCAGTGAATTATTAACGAGCGTTCAGCCTAAAGGCCACAGATCATTTCCCTTCTCTGACTCTGCTAAATGATTTTAAATGATGTCGTGGTTTATTTGATTATTGTCTAATTGTTTTCTTTGTCTGTGTTTTGTGCGTCTGTGGTGCAGCGGCCGTTTTTTACAGGTGGTGCAGCAGTTGACTCGCAGCAGGAGGGTTGTGGGTTCGAACCCGACAGATGGCTGAGGGTTTTTCCATGTGGAGTTTCTCTGTGTGGGTTTAACGCTGCTTCTTATCGGCCGTCACTCTTTGAATCACAGAGAGGTCGACACCATGGAGTTTAAATAAAGAAACGACCATCTTGTGCATTTAGACTCAGAATAGGTTCTGGGGAATCGAGCCGTTGTCCTGCTGATAACCAACTTGACCAAACAGGAGTCAGCTGTCAATCATGAGCTGTTTCTATATCATCAAATAACAAATCAAAACCAATCTGATCAGAAACACTTGAACAAACATCAGAGTGATAAGAACGACCTGAAATGACAGAAACCATCTTTGTCTTCTTTGGTTTTTCAGTTTGGCTCATGTCCCATCTGCTAACATGGAGGAGGAGGGGTTAATGAGCTGTACTGTAACCAGACACCAGGGGGCGACTGCAACAGGTAACAAGATAGATAGATAAATAGATTACTTTATTCATCCCCGAAGAGAAATTAAGTCATCATAGCAGCAGGTATATTTGAATACAATAAAATACAATACAATAGAATAAAATAAAAAATATTGAGGTAGAAAGAATAAAAAAACAGGAACACAAGATAAATAGGTAGATAAGGTGCAGTGGCAAGATGATGGTAATAGTACTGATGATATGATGGTAATGTTATTGTTAGACAGTATATACAAATAGTACAGTATATATATAATATATAATATAACATAATATATATATTTATATATGATAGTAATTCTACCAGTATAATAGCAGTATATAGTAATAATGGCAGCAACCATATATATAATAATAGTAAATATAATAATAATAACATGTACACATGTATAAATATTATATACAAAGAATATACAAAGAGTATGATATAATATGATATGATATATAGTAGAGGTATAAATATAAGTATTCGACTATACAATAGATAATTTAATATACTATACTAAACCACTAAACACTAAAACTGAATAAATCCCATCGTGAATTTAATTAAATTGTGATTAATATGATGAAAGTTCATCAGAATCTTCGTGTATTGATTCACTTGTTTACAACAAATCAGAGATTCAGCTGCTGCTCAGTTACTTTAGTGAAATGTTAATATCATGGAAACGTGACATTTATCAAATCTGAGAGAGAAAAGAGAAGCAGATCAAAGTGTTTATGATAAAACACGACTCATTTACAACGTGAGAGAAAAACTTTGAATAATAAATCGGCTTCATATGGATCTTTACCTTCTTGTCTCCTTCTCACAGAAGTTTAATCACGTCTCTGCTGATGAGGAACATGAAGACGTCTGTGACAGTAAGTGGCTGCTGAGGCCAGAGCGTCCATGGAAACACATTAATCACGGTGGAGACAGCTGCCTCCCAGTTCTCTGCAGAGGTCACAGCAGCAGCTCCTGGGTCAGATCCTCACAGAGGAGCGAGGACCTGCAGGAGGAGGTGAGCAGCTTCTCCTGCAGGTCAAGTTCTCTGATGAGCGGCTGGAAATAAAACTCACCGTGTGTTTGATGCCGGTTTCCAGGAGACGGTGGGGAGAGAGAGACGCCCCCCCCCCCCCCCACACACACACACACACACACACCACCACCCCATTAAATATACAGGGAGTCAGTTCGTACACAAGCCTCCTCAGGAGAGAAGAGGAGGAGGTAGAGATGGATGTGGTGCTAAGATGAGAGTGGAGCTCAGAGCAGCGGCTGTAAATAAAGATGGACGCCATGACAGCTCATAAGTGATAATGGCTTCCAACACACACACACACACACACACACACACACACACACACACACACACACACACACACACATTAGTTGTGTCCCTGTTTTGGACCACACACCGTATGGACTGATGGCACTTGGTGGTCTGCTCCTGCTGCCATAGCAACACCGCATGTCAACCGAAGGTGGCCTGGTGTGTGTGTGTGTGTGTGTGTGTGTGTGTGTGTTGTGTGTGTGTTGTGCGATGCTCCGAACCAACAAAGGGCCACAAGCAGGGCCGAGGAGTTCTGCCCCCCCCCCCCCCCCCCGCCCACCTCCGTCTGCTGTCTGTAACGAGGTCCTGATCCAAATATAAATCTGGATCTAGTGAATTTAAACGTGGTTTATTGATAGATAGATAGATAGATGGATACTTTATTAATCCCGTGGGAAATTTAGGTCATCCAGTAGCTTATACACTTAACCGACATACATACATAAATCACATATACATAGGTAGAACATTGCAGATACAGGTACATGAATATGTCTGACCCCATGGTACAGAATGCAATGAAGTGATTGTGTCTAGTATGAAAGTGTTCTTGTGCTGCTGGAGTGTATAGTACAAAAAGATATGTATATATATATATATATATAAATATAAAAACAACAAAATATATATATATATAAATATATAAATATTTAAGAATATGTAATGTAAAAGGTAAAAGTCTGTGCATGGGGCTAGTATAGCCAGTAAATGGATGGACAGTGGGAGCTGTGGGGCCTTGGTTCATGTTTAAATATCCACAGTGTGTTGATCTGCACTTTGTGTCACTGTCACATTTCAGATCCTGATTCAAACTCTCTCTCTTCACTCATCTCCTGTTTCTCCTGATGACGCCCGACATCCTGATTCTGGATCAGTTCACTTCACTTCTTCTTGATCTCTGTGGAACTTTCACCGGATCCTTTGGCTGTAGAATCACCGGCTTCAGGAGAAACCAGAGTCTCAGTGGAATCACAGGTGGATCGTCCTCCTGGTTCATCAAGGACTTTTTACGGGAAATTGATTTTTCCAGCTCCTTAATAAATTCTGTGGCTGTTAGAATGAACAGTGCATTGAACCTGACAGACGGGGACTCAGGGACACGGAGGAGACACGCGCCCTCATTTAGTGTTTCACTAATGATTGATTACACGCCACCGGCCCCGTGCCTTTCACACTTAATGGAGAGGAGACGGCTGCGGGCGGAGAGGACGCTGATGGACACGAGACGAGGAAGAGACGCTGCTGGGAGAGAGAGACAATCTCCTCGTCTGTCCAAGTGGACGTCTTCTACGTGTACGCCTCCTCTTCTTCATCCTTCATGTCCCCACCGCTCACCAGACATTGTCCTGCTGTTTTCTTTACACATTAACAAACATCTTCTTCTTCATGGCTCTGGCTCTAACATGGAGGAGGAGGGTTTCTGAGCTGTACTGTAGCCAGACACCAGGGGGCGACTGCAACACGGGTAACAATGTAAACCACTAAACACAAAAAATGGATAAATCCCATCGTAGATTTAATTAAATTCTGTTCAATATGATTAAAGTTCATTAGAATCTTCGAGTATTGATTCACATGTTTACAACAAATCAGAGATTCAGCTGCTGCTCAGTTACTTTAGTGAAATGTTAATATCATGGAAACATAAATGACATTTATCCCCCAACGTCAAATCTGAGAGAGAAAAGAGAAGCAGATCAAAGTGTTTATGATAAAACACGACTCATTTGTGGACGTCTTCTACACCTCCTCTTCTTCATCCTTCATGTCCCCACCGCTCACCAGACATGGTCCTGCTGTTTTCTTTACACATCAACAAACATCTTCTTCTTCGTGGATCTGGATTCTGACGTAAACCAGATCTTTCCAGAATAGAGGCCTCAGAGAAACCGCTTCATTTGGACTTGTTGTTCCTTTCGATGTGGACGTGTGGTTACAAACAAGCAGGCGTCGTGAACCGCTGCATCCAGATGTGCTGTCGCTCCAACCTGAGCGTCTCAGCATCTGTCGCTGGGTCCAGATGCTGGAGGCGGAGCTCCGGCAGGAAGTCCACAGCTCCACCGACAGGAAGCGGCGTCCCTCAGCTTTACAAGTGACCGCTCAGTTCAATGAAGCGAGACGAGGCTGCACACGAATGAATGAATCTCACAACAAGCCGACGCTTAACCTCCCATGACAAAACACACAATGTGTGTGGCAGGAATAATGTGTTTGTGTGCTCAGCAGAGAAAATGAAGAGATCCATCAAGACAGCTGAAGGGGACAGGTTGATTTGTTTGTGTGTGTGTGTGTGTGTCTGTGTGTGTGTCTGTGTGTGTCTGTGTGTGTGTGGTGCTGTGATTGAACTTCTATGTGTGACGATCTTTAAGATGGAAAGTGCTTCACTTTATGGGAGGGGGGGGGGGAGTGTACTCTTCATCACAGTTTGAACTGGTTTCATGTGGTGAACCAGTTGATTGATTAAGTGGAACTATGGATGTTTCTGATTCATCTTCTCCGTTGTTGTTTCAGAAAATCCTCAGAAAAAGAGTTTTAATCCTGGAAGCAGGTCGATCAGTCGCAGAGGATTGTGGGTAGTGTCGTACTCTAACTTAAGGAGTCGTGCTGTTGAGCTCTATCCAAGTATGTTTTTTGATTTGGTTGTTAAAGGGGCATCGAGCCCAGGTCTGGTTTTGTCTCTTCTTCAATCGATAGCGTTCACTCTGAGTTTTGCTGAGTCAGCACTCGAACCCAAACAATCCGATATTCAAGACGAAGTTTTCACGAACTTTAAATCTCACCACTGATCAGGGACCAGAGCAAAAAGCTGAACTGCATTTCCAGTACGAGCCGGATTCCATTGAAATGCATCCGTGTGCAGAAACACACGGTGAAGGTAAATAACACATTAGCTGAGTCATAAATCAATGTGGAGTCCCCAGCTTGTCCCACTGGGTTCTCCCTACTGGGAACCATTCACCTGGACTGATGAGCTTCATTCTACAATACCAGCTTGATTAGCTCCCAGTCCGTCTCATGGGGATCATGTGCACAAACCAACACGGGTTCATCTCCACGCCGTCTGTTACATTAGTGCAGCAGATAATGATCCGTCCTCTCAGTCACTTCTCAGTGTCTCTTATTGATTCACCTGCCGGAGACAATTACCGGCTGCATGGGAACGAGCTGGAGAGAAGACACACGCTGGTCTGAAACCACAGCTACACACATTTCTAACGTGAAGCCAGTCACCAGATTATAGACAGAAAATAACGATGGACGACGTGTTTCTATTTCCTCCTGTGACCTCCTGATACTCAGCTGTCAATCATGATGTCTCCCCCCGTTCTTATTTCATCAATTAACTAATTAAAACCAAAGTGTTGAGAAACATGAACAAACATCAGTGTGATAAGAACGACATGAAATTACAGAAACCAAAAATGTATTTAACGACTACTTTGACTTTTCAGTTTGGTTCATGTCCCATCTGCTAACGTGGAGGAGGCGGGACCTTTATGGCCCATGCTGCCCCAGACACCAGGGGGCAGTCAGTTTTATTTACAACCTAAGGATCTGATCATTGCATCATATAAATAAAAATAATAAACTTTTCTTCTTCTTCTTCTTCTTCTTCTTCTTCTTCTTCTTCTTCTTCTTCTTCTTCTTCTTCTTCTTTTACAAACAGGTCAGAATTAAAAGCACTTTGAAGATCACACAACATAAAGGCAGAAATATAAAAAGGTAAATATGTTACAGGTGAAAAAAATGTGAATTCAAAACTAAGATATAGTCAAATTATTAAAACATTAATATCAGAGGATTAAACAATACAAAAAAAAAGGTTAAACGTTTTTCTTTATTTCAATTTAGAGGCCAAAACCTGAGAAAGCACATTTAAAATGTTTGTTTTTTACAGAGATTTGAAAGAGGATCAGAAGATTTTATCATAAAATAAAAAAAGAATCAATTAGAACACTGTGAAAACTGAGACACAGCAATTAGAAATATAAAAGTACTTTAACACCATAGACAAAATCATGAAGGTAATTACAGCAACAATCATCACAATTATAACTCTGAAGAAAGTTTCTCTTGTTAGAAGCTGCGGCTCATCTTCTTTTTACAGGTTTACATGGAATCAAAAGACGAAACAGTGGAACTATTATATATCTATATATTTATATATATATTTATTTACTGACAGTTCCCCTCTGTGTTTCCCCTCGGACGCGTCCTCAGTGTGTAAATTGTTCGATGCTGTGATTCGAGCCTGTGGTGAGCGGCTCACCCGCTGCGTCTCCACCTCGTACACACGCTGTACCAGTTATGCAATGTGGGCGTCGATGTGGCTGAGCGTCTTCAGGCCGCGGTGACACGAGGAGCAGCCCCCCCCCCCCCCCCCCCCCCCCCCCCCCCCACACATCGGGTGAAGGATGAAAAGACTCTGTGTGATTTCTCCATGTGCTCCATGGCAACCATGTGTTGAAAACCTCCACGTTCATGTATTTGATCTCATTAAATCAGTTTGAGACACAGAACTTGTTTGAGTGCTGTTCCGTCTTGTTGGTTAAATGAAAGTTAACGACACACACTTCAGTCACAAATCATAATCCAGCAGAGATCGTTAATCGTTTCTCTTCCAGCGGCTTCACGAAGGATCGTTCCATCAGGAGCTGCGTCTCGGATCCGGGGCTTCATCCTTCAGAGGCGCCACTCGAGCTTTCATCGGGTCAATGTGGCGCCATAAGGTCATAAGCCCTGCCTCCTCCATGTTAGCAGATGGGACATGGACCAAACTGAAAGTTCACAGTACAAATACATTTCTGACATTTTCTGTAGTACTTTTAGTTATTTGATGATATGAACACTTGCTGAGACGCCATGATTGACAGGGGAGACTGACTCAGATTTGGCTTCATGTCTTTGTGGCACCTTGATGCATTCTGATCATGTGAGGAACTGGAGACGAGTCTTCCGTCTTTATCTTTCTATGGTTCTGACTTATTCAAATACAAATGAACACTTCATCTTTCTCCCTGAACTCCTGCTGCCTCCTCAAACGTCAAATATCTAAAGTCCAAAAATAACAGATCATCTCGAAGTCATTGTCCTGGTTTCAGAGGCTCTGGTGGAAGCTCCGAGTCCGAGGAGGCGTCTCCGTTAGTCAGACGTGTGGGCGGCGCTGACTCACTCTCAGAACCTGTGGGCGGTGCTGAGCAGTTGTTCGGACCATCGTCTGGTTTACAGCTGGTGTTGGATCAGATGAAAGACTCTGTGGTCGGTGCAGAAGAAAGAGAAACAGAAACAGAGCAGAGCAGATCTTCATTTTCCCTTTTTATAGTAAATAAAAGATGGAGAACATTAGTGTGGATCAGAGACTGAATCAGTAAATTGACAGATGCTCCTGATGTTTCACAAGAACAAGACATCACAGTTCATCTTTGAGTCCAACTGTAGTTTGTTCTGAGTTTGATGAAATTCCCTCGAGGCGTTCTTCACATATTGTGTTCACAACAATGAAACCGACAAACAGACAACTTGAAACCATGTGAGTGTTCCCGGTGCAGAGACACAACAGATCCGGCCGATATCTATATTAATGAGTGTAATTTGGTGCAAATTCAAATAAACATCTGGATCTAAGTGAATTTAAATGTGTTTTTAGAAGGAAATGTATATATGTATATGTATGTATGTATATATATATGTATGTATGTATGTATATACATATATATATGTATGTGTGGTTGACAAAATGACCACTGAGTTTACCGGGTGAAATCATCAGCACTTCCCCTCTCACTGCTTCTTTTCTTCTTCTTCCTCTAATTGTCTGGGAGACGTCGGCTTTGTTCACCTGAATGATGGACATTGAAATCCATTTGTTTTTAGTTGCCGCAGTAAAAAGCACTCTCTGTGAAGACGTGGGGTTTGAGGTGGAGAATGAAAAGCTCGGTGCAGAGAACAAATCAAAGACGACCTTCAGAGAGGAACTAAAAAGCTTCACCACAGCGAGCAGAGCATGAAAAGACCGGTTTGCTTCTGAGCTGGAGCTGCACACGATTCTTCTTCTTCTGCAGTTCTACCAAGTCACAGCTTTAAAAAGTCTGTTTGGTTGAAATTAACATTCATTTAGTTTCTCTGTGTATTTGTTTGCAGCAGTGAGTGATTTATTCTTTAATTAATCCATCGTCTGAGTCTCTTTTGATTAATTAAATCCATGAAACCAAGTACGTACAGAACAAAGACCGTAAATAAAGATGGGCGACATGACGGCTCCCAAAACTGAAGCCAACTCCTCTTGATCGCCCCCTGGAGGCTGGCTGTGGAATAGGTCATAAACCCCGCCTCCTTGTTAGCAGACTGAATAATATTTAAAATGGCCTCTGTCATTTTAGGTCATCCTTATCCCACTGATGTTTGTTCAAGAATATGTGTATATGTATTTAATATTTAATATAAATGTAAGCATTACCTCCCATTGCGATTATAAAAACTTCTGTTTAGATAAGTGCTTTACAGATAAAGTTATTTATTTATTATGATTATTATAAATATTAACCATGATTCCTAAGATTTCATTATCAACAACACAAAGAAATGAAATAGATTTTTTATAGTTTAACTGTAAACTTTATTTATAGATAACAATAAATAAAAAGAAAATTCAAATACGAACAAATATTTTCATTAAATAAAAGATGCACATAAATACACCTTTTAGATATTTTTTCCTGTAAGACAGAAGTTTTTGTTCTGTCTTGAATCAGTCATACATACAAATATTTAAGTTCTATAGTCTGAATCTCTCTGTGTGACTCTGCTACACAAACCCCCTCTTCATTCCCCTCTTCATCCTCCTCTTCATTCCCCTCTTCATCCTCCTCTTCTTCGGTTTCTGTTCCAGCCACTTGAGGGAACCTGGGCCTCTGATATTGGGTCATTTCAAGAAACGACTCTCACTATCAACAGGGAACAGTTGACATTAAAACCCAGGTTATTAAAAAAAACTATATTCAGCCTCATTAGAGAACAGAGGAGGACAGAAAACACAGAAGTGACCTAGATTTAAGAAGTGGACAAAAGTAAAGTTCTCACAAAACTGTCGTTAAATTCCATAGAATTATAGGAATGAACATCGAAATATATACAAATATGATTGGAATAAAAACTAATATAAGAAGACAATATACAGTGGGTTAATATGGACACTGGTCGGTCAGATTAAAGTCTGAGGATTAACACAGTTGCTGGTTTGGTTCCTTCTTAATCTGGATTTTCAGGATGGTTTTGACAAAGTGAATCAGATGAACTGGACTCAAACCAGTTCACAGTCACTAAGCAGATTAGAATCCTCACTTCACTTGTAAAGATTCTGCAGAAGGTCACAAGAAGTCGTGTGGAGATCGGCTGACGAGTCATTTCCATATTTCCATATTCATGCAGTTGGGCAGTCTGGTCGTTATCACCTGACGCATCCTTCATTAAGTCTCTGTATCTTATTATTTATAATATTCAAATGTTATTTGAGGGGAGTTTTTCCTCCTGCAGAATCTCTCTCTCTCTCTGTCTCTCTCTTTCTCTCTCTCTCTCTCTCTCTCTCTCTCTCTCTCTCTCTCTCTCTCATTCTCATTTCCTGATCTACACTCAGACCAATCAACTACATTAAAGTTAATTAATACAAGCTTGTAAAAGTTCATGTGACCTTCAACCCCCGGCCACTAAGAGAAGGAAACTCAACATCTAGTATCATGTTCACGTCATAAAGGCTTGAAATGAATCACAGAACTTTATAGACAGTAACACTGAGAGCACATCAGTGACAGCTTGAAGCAGCCTCTGTATCTCCACTCAGTTCTATGGCTTTGTGCCCAAATGAAGGTCAAACACAAGCTCTTCAACTTTATATTCACTTTAAAACTCACACAAAACCAGTATGAAGTTATATGTGATCATGATAAATCACATTGTACAGCTCAGTCCCAGTAGACGCTCCCAGTCAGGACTCAGTGTTAAAGTGAAGATCTGGATTCATGATCCCACACCGTCCATTATTAACTAAATACATAATCATAAGTTTGCTATCTACATCATAACATCACAATAAAACATTAACTGTGAACCAGTTAATCTTCATGGGTATGAGCTGGACTTTGAACTGGGTGGAATCAAGAGTGAACTGGTTCCACAGGGAAGAACAGCATGAGAACAGGGAGCGGTCAGACTCCATTTTCACCTGGACGAGCAGAAGGAAGGAAAGTGAGCAGGTTAGTGTGAACACAACTTTCTGAAAGTTTCACTGTCTCACTCTCACACCTGCTGTTAACATCCGTCTGCTGATCACATGACTCTAAGTTTGTCAGTTCACACCTGGTGACAGACGTCATGTGATCGGATCCCAGAGACAGATGTGAACAGCAGGTCTGGATCAAAGAGCCTTCAAAGGACTAATTAACAGAGTTAACTCACAGCTTCACTTTGTATCTTCATCTGTTCATCAAGTGTTTAATAACACAACGTGATTTCAGAATCATACGTTACAGCAGTGGTCACCAACCAGTCCAGAGTCTTCACTGTGGATCCCAGTAAAGCTCTGGACTCACTGGCTGAGGTGTGAGGAACATCGACCTGCAGAGGTACACACACACACACTAACACACACACACACACACACACACACACACACACACACACACACACACACACACACACACACACACGCAGACATATAACTTCATTCTGGTTTTGTGTGAGTTTTAAAGTGAATATAAAGTTGAAGATCTTGTGTTTGACCTTCATTTGGGCACAAAGCCATAGAACTGAGTGGAGACACAGAGTGCTGCTTCAAGCTGTGACTGATGTGCTCTCAGTGTTACTGTCTATAAAGTTCTGTAATTCATTTCCAGCCTTTATGACGTGAACATGATTCTAGATGTTGAGTTTCCTTCGTTTAGTGGCCGGGGGTTGAAGAACACATGAACTTTTACAAGCTTGTATTAATTAACTTTAATGTAGTTGATTGGTGTAGATCAGGAAATGCTAGAGAGAAAGAGAGAGAGAGAGAGAGAGAGAGAGAGAGAGAGAGAGAGAGATTATTAGTAAGACTATTGTCCTTCACCTGAAGTTTTTTATTTTTAATGTAACTCCTGCCTTCCTGAGGTTTCTGATGTGATCACTGTGTTCCCTTGTGTTTAAGAAGTCCTGTATCTATTTCACAATAAAACATTTAATAATTAATAAATTGACTCAGTCGACAGAAACGCTACAGTGCTTTTATTTTGAAATGGGTAGGCTACAGGAAGTGTTGCAAATAGTTGTGTTTGTGACATTTTCAACAGATAAACATTGAAACTGGTGTGAAAGATCATTTCACTGTGTTCTGCTGTAAACTGAGCGCAGAACCAGAAGGAAATAGACCAGACCTTGAATATCTAGAAGAGCAGCGTGGCCTGAACCACAACTGAGCCGCAGCCGGTGCAACATGGACGAGGACACTTCAGAGCAAGTTGGACCCTCAACCACAAAGTAAGAGACCTGCTACAAACATGTGAAGCTCCAAACTGAATCCTCACAGAATGAACCAGTGAATGATGTGTTCTGAATAAAAACATGTTTGTGTTTGCAGAGGTCAGGACCACAGACTGAGAGCAGAGTCTCCAGGGTCCAGCTGTCTGTCTCTGAAGAGTGACTGGTCCATGGACACTCCTCTAAACTTCAGTAATGAACCTGGACCCTCACACACAGAGTAAGAGACTGTTTCTACTGGGACCTGCTCTGAAGAGGATCTAGTTTCCTCTAGTGTGGCCCCTGCATTAGGATACAGCTTCATTGAAGTTGGTGACTAATCTCTCAGAATCACTCAAAGAGCTCAGACCTCCACCAAGAACCAACACGCTCCTTATGAAACCACTTTGAAATCCACTAGAGACTCATTTTGATTTGGATCTGCACCAAATTCCACACACTGGTAAACATCAGTCCTCTGAACATGAAAGAGGAACCCCCCCACTCCCCCCCCGATCTGGTTCACAGACCACAACCTTCCACCAAGTTTACTGGTAATCTGTTGTTTTTTATAATCCCACTAACGAACCAACCAACACACAAACATACTGGGTGAACACAAAACCTCCTTGACAGAAGTAATGACAACTTGTGACTGTGACATGTGAGTTATCAGGACATGTCTTCACAGGGAGAGGAAGAGGAGTCATGTTTCTGAGGAGGAGCAGTCGTCCTGCTGTGCTTCGTGTCAGGACGTCCTGAAGGATCCAGTCTCCACCAGCTGTGGACACTGGTTCTGCAGACGGTGCATCACCTCATACTGGGACCAGTCTGGTTCTTCAGGAGACTCCTCCTGTCCCCAGTGTGGACAAAGATCCAGACCAGGAGCTGGAGGTCAGACAGCCGGTCAGAGCAGCACTGTACATGTGTCTGCTGATGTCTTCACTTCTGACATCAGCACATGTGGTTTTATTTTGTTCCTTCATACAGCATCAACATTTAACATCGTTAGAAAAGCACAAAGTTAAAAAGCTTTTATTTTCTGTAGTTTTTCTGAATCTGATGAAAACAATCAGCAGATTCTCAGATTCTCTGTCTCTCACATTGTTTCTTGTCTTTCAGCAGATCGTGGTCTGCAGGAGGTTTCAGATGAACATAAGCTCAGTGTGAGGAGGAGATGTGAACATGTGACTGAAGGAAGTGATGAAACAGGAAGTAGAACCCTCCTCAACAGGATCTACACTGAGCTCCACATCACAGAGGGACAGAGTGAAGAGGTTAATACTCAACATGAGGTGAGGCAGCTTGAGACGGCTTCCAAGAAGAAGATCCTCCAGGACACTCCCATCAAGGTCCACGACATCTTTAAAGCCTCCACTGACCAGCAGAGCAGCATCAGAGTCGTCCTGACCAACGGAGTCGCTGGCGTTGGAAAAACCTTCTCGGTGCAGAAGTTCACTCTGGACTGGGCAGAGGGTTTAGAGAACCAGGATGTGGGTCTGCTAGCTGTGCTTTCGTTCAGGGAGCTGAACCTGGTGAAGGACCAGCAGCACAGTCTTCTCACGCTGCTCCATGTTTTCCATCCAGAGTTACAGAAGCTCACTGCAGAGACGCTCGCTGTCTGTAAACCTTTGTTCATCTTTGACGGCCTGGATGAAAGCAGACCTTCTCTGGACTTCAACCACAGGGAGCTTGTGTCTGAGGTCACACAGAGGTCATCAGTCAACGTGCTGCTGACAAACCTCATCCGGGGGAATCTGCTTCCCTCGGCTCTCGTCTGGATAACCTCCAGACCCGCGGCGGCCAATCAGATCCCTCCTTCATGTGTTGACAGGGTCACAGAAGTACGAGGCTTCACTGAGGCCCAGAAGGAGGAGTACTTCAGGAGGAGATTCAGTGATGAAGAGCTGTGCAGCAGAATCATCTCACACATCAAGACGTCCAGGAGCCTCCACATCATGTGTCAAATCCCAGTCTTCTGCTGGATCAGTGCTACAGTTCTGGAGCACATGTTGACCACAGACCAGAAAGGAGAGCTGCCCAAGACCCTGACTGACCTGTACTCACACTTCCTGCTGGTTCAGACAAAGAGGAAGAACAACAAGTACGGTGAGGGACATGAGACGACACAGCAGCTGACGGAGGCTGACAGGGACGTTCTCCTGAAGCTGGGGAGGCTGGCACTTAAACATCTGGAGGAAGGAAACATCATGTTCTACCAAGAAGACCTGGAGCGATGTGGTCTTAATGTCCCAGAGGCCTCGGTGTACTCAGGAGTTTGTACTGAGATCTTCAGAAGAGAGTGTGTGATCTTCCAGAAATCAGTCTACTGCTTTGTTCATCTGAGCATTCAGGAGTTTCTGGCTGCAGTCTACATGTTCCACTGTTACACCAAGAGGAACACAGAAGAACTCAAGAACTTCTTGGGAATAAATAGGAACAGACACAGAACCTTCTCCCTGGATGACCTCCTGAAGAGAACCATGGAGAAATCCCTCACCAGTACAAATGGTCATCTGGACCTGTTTGTTCGCTTCCTTCACGGCCTCAGTCTGGAGTCCAACCAGAGAGTCTTAGGAGGCCTGCTGGGTCGGACAGAGAACAATCCAAATATCATCCAGAGAGTCTTAGGAGGCCTGCTGGGTCGGAGAGGGAACAATCCAGAGATCATCCAGAGAGTCATCCAGAGAGTCATCAACAACCTGAAGAAGATGAAGAGTGATGACATTTCTCCTGACAGAAGCATCAACATCTTCCACTGTCTGACTGAGATGAACGACCACTCAGTTCATCAGCAGATGAAACAGTTCCTGACGTCAGAGAACAGATCAAAGGAGGAACTCTCTGAGATCCACTGCTCAGCTCTGGCCTACATGCTGCAGATGTCAGAGGAGGTTCTGGATGAGTTGGACCTGAAGAAGTTCAACACATCAGACCAGGGTCGACGGAGACTGATCCCAGCTGTGAGGAACTGCAGGAAGGCTCGGTGAGTCCAGACATGATCAATAACATGTTCAATCAGTGGAGATGAGTTGTTCTTCAAATACACTCAGTGTGTGTGCGTGTGTGTGTGTGTGTGTGTGTGTGTGTGTGTGTGTGTGTGTGTGTGTGTGTGTGTGTGTGTGTGTGATAAAGTTATTATTATTATCAGGCATGTGCACAGACATTTTGGGGGGCAGGTGCTCAAACCATAACAAAAGGGCACCCATCGCCAGAATGATTTATGAAATTAAAAATAACAATAAATAAAAAACACAGTAGGATATTTTCAACTTATATATTTATTTTTTTTAACAAACTAACTCAAATTAACAAATTGAATAAATCTTAATGAATAAAAGGCAAAAAAAGACAAAACAAGGCCAACTGACAGCTTATGAGCGCCCCTTAGCATGTCGGGGCGAAATTCTCACAAGAAGTCAAATAAATGCTCGTCCGATATCAAAACACATTTGGGGGGAATTGATAACAGAGAGAGTCATTTTTTTTCTTAAATATTAATGAATGAAGACAAAATTGGGCTCCAACAAAAAGGGCACTTTTCTCATCCAGGGCAAAAGGGCCAGTGCTTGAGCACCACTAGGGGTCTATCTGTGCACGTGCCTGATTATTATGTACATATACATTCTCATTGTTCTCATGTACATATGAGAACAACTAGATCAGATGTGGAGAGTGAAATCCAATGTGATCACTGTGCTGGAGTTTGAGGATTCAGACATATGACCATGCGGGGTCCAAGGGAGGTTATTGTATATACATAGGGGAGAGCGGGGTAATGTGAGACACCCCCTGTATCTAGGCAACGGAAAACATTTGTGGTCATTTGACCATTATGTTTTTAGGCCCCTCCCATTCCCCCTTGCCATGAAGGAGAAGTTGGTGCTGGTGCTGTGGAAAGTATGTTTTTTCACAAAAATTAGTTTTTTGCATGTAAAAGTAAATTTTCTTGCTTTGAACTTAATCAACTGTTGTGTCAAAACAAACTGTTAAGTGCCGTGAACTGGCATTTGAATACTCAGAGAAAAACAATATCCCTGTCCCTGCCAATTGGACAGAGAAACAATTTGCAGGTAAGTTAGGGTGTGCAAGAGATCACATGAATCATAATAATCATAAATGTGCTTAATTGACCAATCCCCATGATTCTGTTACTAGTCCGATATTAGTGGTTGTCAATCTAGCTGTCAGGATTTTAACTATTACAACATGTGTTGTTATGGTAGTTTTAAAGTGGAAAAAGAGAGTAGCTGGGGTAAAGTGGGACACAAGAAATATGTACATTTTACTGATATATCATTTTAGCTCGCCTAAAGGGCAGCAAATGTAAAAAATGTCCCACATTACCCCGCTCTCCCCTATATATCTATATATATCTATATATATAGATATATATTGTTGTGCAATAGTGCTTAAAAAGTATTACCATAGAATGGTGTGCCGTTATGCACTCAATAAATTTGGTTAATCAAAATAAAATATAAAACATTAATATTTAAAATATTAATATTAAATCATAACTTTAATTGGTTAAAGTTCTCGCTGGGCACCACCCTTCATAGAAGGGAAAAGATAGCCATTTTATTGATTAAGATCAGTCTCATTTAGATCTAGTTCAATTAGAAATCTCAATATTTTACCATTAAAGATTATATAATGAACAGGGAAGGTTATGGAGTTCTTGACAGTGTTACGGTTGGCAAAATTCACTTATTAATTAACTCAATATTAATGAAATAACAATTGTGAAAGAAGAACATTTATTATGAACATAATAAAGTATAAAAACACAAATTACTAAACCATCAAACTAACTAATGACTAACTGACTAAATATGAGTGTGTGTGTGAATGTAAATTAGGGGTCTCCCAAAATGGCTGACCAAATTTCACACCTTTCTAGAATGCTTTCAAAATGGTAGCTTATACCCTAAGATAAGAGCCCCCCCCCCCCCCCATTCTTCTGAGGTTGCTCTACGGGGGTGGGTTTAACTAGGTGGAGACTATACATGTGTCTGTGTAGATGTTAATCAGATAATGCAAGAGTCAGAGAGATCTACTAAGGAGGCCTGTGAAGGGCCTAACTAACAATTACTTTCAAATAACTTGTTGCCACAATATCACACCACATATCAAACTTATAAACACACACCGATCAAATAAACAGTCTTGCTTAGCGTAGTATAATTATTAAGACCAGATTATGTTACCAGTCCGAGGGAAAGGGGAAAAGAAGTTGCAGTCCAGTTGCAGTTCTGTGACGTCACCTGGGTTTGTCGGAAGGGTTCTGCCTTAGCGGTTCTGTTGAGCTGTGAAGCTCCGTTGCTTGTTGAAGTTTTCCTGCAGGACATCGCGTCGCTTGATGGGCGAGGAGATTTCCTTGAGAAGATGACCTGGGGGCGGCACCTTTGACCTCCGGTAGTTGGGATCGGTGTTTACATCCCACCGCAAGCCAACGTGAATCCAAGATGGCCGCATGTCTTTTGTCTCTGTCAGGTGTCTGTCTTGTTTTATTGTTTTTATTTGGGATTTTTTAGGATTTTTTTAAGGATTTTTTAGGATTTTTGTGCTGATGAACGGTCAACTCTCAAAGGTCTGTGGATTATTCATGTTTTTGTCTGCTTTAGAAGGCTGCTCTGCCTCTTATGCTTCGGCCTGTTCCTTCTGATTGTGCCCTGAGTTGCTAGCCGTAGCCGTGGCCTGTTCTCAGCTTCTTGGAACTGTGAGGTGTGATTGACTTTCTGCCTGTTGCTGCTGTGGTTGGGCTTGAGATTGTTGCTAACAGCAGCATACAGCAGTCTCTTGTACACTGCCTTGGGATCCGCTTCATCCATTCTGGATTGCTTTTGAGGCCTGTGCCACTCACCCTGCTCTGCAGCCTGAGGCCTGTTCCATCTACCCTGCTCTGCAGCCTGAGGCCTGTTGCATCCACCCTGCCCTGCAGCCTGATGCCTGTTCATCCACCCTGCACCGCAGCCTGATGCCTGTTCATCCACCCTGCTCTGCAGCCTGAGGCCTGTTCCATCTACCCTGCCCTGCAGCCTGAGGCCTGTTCCATCTACCCTGCCCTGCAGCCTGAGGCCTGTTCCATCTACCCTGCCCTGCAGCCTGAGGCTCGCTTCATTATCCTGCTCGGATACACCGTTTCTTGCCCCTGGTTTTCTCTTTGGGACTGAACTCTGTGCTGGTACTATGTGTTCTCTTTTCATGGTCCTCATCGCCACTGTGATTCTCTCGGATTCTGGGTTAACCTGCTACCATGGGGAGTGCACATCAGGTATTGTGCTCTCTCCTCCAATCATTCCAAACCCTGAAACCAATAACTTGCTCAGTGAACGAAGTGAACAAGTGCTGACCCATTCTTATTTGGATCCTTTTGTCTTTGCACAATGGTTATGTCTTGTTTACACCTCTGTCCTGGAATCAAACTTTTTACAGTCTGATAAATCTCTTGTCATGTTGCATGCTAGATTACACTCCAAAACAGAAACACCTAGCAACCCTGAAATTAGTAGGAAAAGATTTCTGTTGCTACTTTTACTCTTGATTTCTGGTATCCAGCCAAATCCTGGTCCTGGCATTGCTATTTGTAACACACCTGCTGAATTTAAGGATAGGACCGGGCTAGGTTTAATACATCTGAATATTCGTAGTCTGCCATCAAAGATTGATATGCTGCATATCTGGGCAAAATCAACTGATGCAGATGTCATTGTTCTGTCGGAAACGTGGCTCAGTAAATCTTATTCTGACAAAGCAATCGCCATCAAAGGGTATAATGTATTTAGGGCTGACCGTCCTAGGAAAGGGGGCGGGGTTGCAATTTATTGTAAATCAAAATTTAATGTAAATGTCCTGCAGTCCAAATCAATCAGTAAACAGTTTGAATTCTTAGCCATAAAACTTGATATTTCAAATGGGTTTTCCATCACTGTTGTGGGCTGCTATAGACCCCCATCAGCTACTGCTGAAGCGCTAACTTCTCTGAATCAGCTATTAGCTGAACTGACCTATAATGAAATAATATTAACTGGTGATCTAAATTGGGATTGGCTAAATTCTAACTCTGATGCCTTCAAAGATTCCTGTGTTTCATTGAATCTTACGCAGCTCATTGAAAGCCCCACACACCCAAATTTGAAGTGTCCAGATAAATCATCTTTAATTGACTTGGTCTTGACTAATGTACCACACAAGTATTCGATGTCAGGTGTTTTTGCAAATGATATTAGTGACCACTGTGTGATTGCTGCAGTCAGAAATGCCAAAGTTCCAAAATCCAAACCTCGTATTCTGATAAAACGTAATATGAGGGCCTTTGTTGAACAGGCGTTCTTCCGTGATTTATATGATCTTAACTGGGATCGTATTGAATTAATTAATGATGTAGAGACTGCATGGCAATTTTTCTCTGAAGGTTTATCTTCCCTGCTTGATAAGCATGCTCCCTTCAGAAAATATAAGGTTAAGGGGAGGGATTATCCCTGGTTCACGCCCGATTTAGCCGATCTACTGCATAATAGAAATCTTGCATGGGCTAAGGCCAGAAAGACACAGTCTGAGGCAAATAAACTTATATTTAGGCAACTCAGAAATAGTTTTACCTTTCTTATTAAAAAAGCAAAATCTAGCTTTTATCTCTCTGCAATAACGAAAAATTTAAACGACCCTAAAAAATTTTGGAAAGTGATCAAATCTATCTCAGCCACTGAAAATCATAGCGAACTCCCACCCTGTATTGTTAATGATGCTACCACTGTAACTGACAGGGCAACTATACTTGATTGTTTTAATACTCATTTTTCTGCCTCTGGCTCCTTATTCTCTCGGTCTTCTTCCACGATTGCTATGCCTGCCCTTAATATTGCGTCTTCTGCCCCAGATGTTGGAAACATGTCTCAAGGCCTTATCCCTGCTGGTCAACCTTCCTTTGTTTTTAGGTTGTTTTCAGTGGAAGAGGTCCATAGAGCTCTTTGCTCTCTTGATATCAGTAAATCTGCAGGTCCAGATCACTTGGAACCATATTTCTTAAAGTTAGCAGCTGATTTTATTGCCAAACCGCTCCAATATCTTTTTAACCTAACTATCACCACAAATTGTATTCCTGAAATTTGGAAAGTCGCTTACGTCCTTCCCCTTTTGAAAGGAGAGGACCCTACTTGCTTGAATAATTATCGACCCATCTCCAAGTTGTCCATCCTGTCAAAGGTCCTTGAAGGTCTAGTAAACAATCAGTTGAAAGATTTTCTCCATACTAACAACATTCTCTCCCCATACCAATCCGGCTTTAGGAAACAACACAGCACAACTACAGCCTCACTCAAACTCACTAATGATATACTAGACTGGCTGGATCAAAAGAAAGTGTGCACAGCTCTCTTTGTTGACCTTTCTAAGGCCTTTGACACAGTGGATCATTCCATTCTGAAGCAACGCCTGCTTGATATAGGTTTATCTGAGCAGGCTGTTGGCTGGTTTAATAATTATCTGTCTAATAGAAAACAATGTGTTTGTTTTGAAGGCAGCTCATCCACACTGCTAAATGTCTCTACTGGTGTGCCACAGGGCTCAGTTCTTGGCCCGATTCTGTTTGTTATTTATGTAAATACATTGGGCAGTAACGTCCCAAATGCCAAATTTCATTTTTATGCTGATGACACAGTTATATACTGTTGTGGCACCACTCTTGCCGAAGCCCTTGGCAACCTACAAATTGCTTTTAACCTTGTGGAAAATCAGCTCATTGAACTTAGACTTGTCTTGAATGCCGCCAAAACCAAACTGATGATATTTTCCAATGGCAGAAAAGTGCCTGTGTCTCCACCCAGCATTTTGTCATTGCAAGGGTATGAAATTGAACTTGTGAACTGTTACAAGTATCTCGGCATTTTAATTGATGATCGACTTTCTTTTAAACCACATGTAGAAAATCTGGTAAAAATATTAAGAGTGAAACTGGGATTCTTCTTCCGTCACAAATCTTGTTTTTCTTTTTTTACCAGAAAAAAGTTGATTGCTACCACTTTCCTCCCTGTACTTGATTACAGTGATCTCTTATATATGAATGCCCCAGCAAACTGTCTGCGTTCTCTAGACACTGTATATCATGGTGCCTTAAGGTTTGTCACTGGTTGTAAAGCCCTCACTCACCGCTGCATCTTATATGCTCGAGTTGAGTGGCCATCTCTGGCAGCACGCCGCCTTATACATTGGCATATTTTTATTTATAAAGCTATCTTGGGTCTGCTCCCCCACTACTTATGTAAGTACATCTTTAAATCCCAGAGCAATTACTGCTTACGTTCAAATGAGCTTTATTTATTAATTATGCCCAAAGTAAACACTGAATTTGGTAAGCACTGTTTTAAGTTCGCTGCACCTGCTGCTTGGAATGTACTGCAAAAAACCCTAAAGTTAAAGGAGCTCATAAACCTTGACACTTTGAAGACTCGTGTGAGAGAAATTGGAGCGGCTTCATACCACACTTGTTCTTGTTTTGGTGGGAATCCGGAGCTTTAGTCCTGTTGCCTTATCTTAAGGGAACAGGGAACTTATCTTGTTTGATCTGTGTTATGTGATTTGTGTGTGTCTTGTGACTGTTTGACATTTTGTATGCTGCTGTCTTGTCCAGGCTTCCCTTGCAAAAGAGGTCATTGTATCTCAACGGGACCGACCTGGTTAAATAAAGGCGAATAAAAAAATAATATAAATAAACGTGCAAGAGGCACAACGCACGCTCGCTGACCAGATACTGTGTGTGGAGCGGACTAACCCGGACTCCTTAGTTATTGTCCTCGGGGACTTTAACAAAGGAAATCTCACCCGTGAACTTCCCAAATATAAACAATTTATTAAATGCTCGACCAGAGAGGAGAACATTCTGGATCACTGTTACACCACAGTAAGCAGTGCTTATCACGCCGTCCCCCGGGCTGCACTGGGACTCTCGGACCATGTCATGGTCCATTTGATTCCTGCATACAGGCAGAAATTAAAACTCTGTAAACCCGTTGTGAGGACTTCAAAGTTGTGGACCAGCGAAGCTGTGGAGGATCTTCAGGCGTGTTTTGACTGTACAGACTGGGATGTGTTCAGGACTGCTACTAATAGTCTAGATGAGTACACAGAGGCTGTGACTTCTTATATCAGCTTCTGTGAGGACAGCTGTGTTCCATCACGCACCAGGGTGATTTACAATAATGACAAACCCTGGTTCACAGCTAAACTCAAAAAGTTAAGGTTGGAGAAGGAAGAGGCGTTCAGGAGCGGGGACAGAGTCAGGTATATAGAGTCTAAATACAGGTTTAGCAAGGAGGTGAGAGAAGCTAAACGACTGTACTCTGAGAAACTTCAACAACAGTTCTCAGCCAATGACTCTGTCTCTGTCTGGAGAGGGCTTAGGCAGATTACAAATTGCAAGCCCAGAGCCCCCCACTCCACTAACGACTCACGCCTGGCCAACGACTTGAACGAGTTCTACTGTCGCTTCGAAAGACAATGGGAAAGTCCTGAAACCATCCCCCATGACACAACACTACAGCCCATCAGCTGCTGCTCCCCCACCAAAGCAAGGGCCTCCACCTCTCCACAACTTCCCACCTCTAAGTCCCTCCCCCCCTCTACCACAGCGACGACTCTCTCCATCCTGGAGAGGGACGTCAACAGACTCTTCAGGAGACAGAACCCCCGCAAAGCAGCCGGGCCAGACTCTGTCTCTCCATCAATCCTGAAGCACTGTGCTGATCAGCTGTCTCCGGTGTTTACTGACATTTTTAACACCTCACTGGAGACATGTCACGTACCAGCCTGCTTCAAGACCTCCACCATCATCCCTGTCCCCAAAAAAAACAAGATCGCTGGACTCAACGATTACAGACCCGTCGCCCTGACCTCTGTGGTGATGAAGGCATTCGAGCGCCTCGTGCTGTTCCACCTCAAAGCCATCACTGACCCTCTCCTGGACCCCCTGCAGTTTGCCTACAGAGCCAACAGGTCTGTAGACGATGCAGTCAACCTGGCCCTCCACTTCATCCTCCAGCACCTGGACTCCTCAGGAACCTACGCCAGGATCCTGTTTGTGGACTTCAGCTCTGCCTTCAACACTATCATCCCGAATCTGCTACAGGAGAAGCTCTCCCAGCTGAGTGTGCCTGACTCCACCTGCAGGTTAATCACAGACTTCCTGTCTGACAGGAGGCAACGCGTGAGGCTGGGGAAGCATCTCTCTGAACTCAGATCCATCAGCACCGGTTCCCCTCAAGGCTGTGTTCTTTCCCCTCTTCTCTTCTCCCTGTACACCAACAGCTGCACCTCCAGTCACCATTCCGTCAAACTCCTTAAGTTCGCGGATGACACCACCCTCATTGGGCTCATCTCTGATGGGGATGAGTCCGCCTACAGGTGGGAGATTGACCATCTGGTGACCTGGTGTGACCGGAACAACCTGGAGCTCAACGCTCTGAAAACAGTGGAGATGGTTGTGGACTTCAGAAGGAACCCAGCCCCACCCACCCCCATCACCCTGAGAGACGCCCCAGTCGTCACTGCGGAGTCCTTCCGCTGCCTGGGCACCATCATCTCCCAGGACCTCAAGTGGGAGCTGAACATCAGCTCCATCACCAAAAGAGGTCAGCAGAGGATGTACTTCCTGCGGCAGCTGAAGAAATTCAACCTGCCAAAGACAATGATGGTGCACTTCTACACCTGCATCATCGAGTCCATCCTCACCTCCTCCATCTCCATCTGGTTCGCTGCTGCCACTGCCAACGACAAAAGGAGGCTGCAGCGGATCATCCGTTCTGCTGAGAAGGTGATCGGCTGCAATCTGCCATCTCTACAGGACCTGTTTGCCTCTAGGACCCTGAGGCGGGCAGGCAAGATTGTGGCTGATCCCTCCCACCCGGGTCACAAACTCTTTGAGGTTCTTCCCTCGGGCAGGAGGCTGCGGTCCATCAGGACCAAAACCTCCCGCCACAAGACCAGCTTCTTCCCGGCTGCAGTTGGCCTCATAAACAAGGCCCGGGACCCCCACCTGACTCAGACTTTTATTCCGCCCCCACACCTTTAGGATGTGTTAAATTAACACATTACATCATATTATACTATACACACTGTTTACTGTTTTGCATTTTGCATATCACTTTTTACATCTTTTATCTTTTATATATTTTTATTCAGAAATGTTTATGTCGAAATAAATGTTACTTTGTATAGATATTGGAAATAAGTGAGTAAATAAGAAGTAAACAGTGAGTAAATATATACTGGTTTTCTATTTTTCATTGCTTTCCTATGTATGTTGTATTTATTGCGTTTTTATGTTTCTATGTTAATTGTAAGCACCAATTACCAGAGCAAATTCCTTGTAGGTGTAAACCTACTTGGCAATAAAATACTTCTGATTCTGATTCTGATTCTGATTCTGGTGGGAAGAGAAGATTAGGCTGGGGCAGCCAGGCCCTCTCCTCAGCAATGCAGGAGAAACGGCTGGAAAGCCCTGCTGTCCTCGGTGGGTGGATGGAAAGAGAAGGAAGCTGGATCAGCCAGGCCCCCCCCTTGGCGATGTAGGAGAGAGAGGCTGTAGCAGCCTTCCGTCCTTGTAGGGATGAGAGAAGAGAGGACGATTTTGGGGAGACCTCTCCTTATATTGGCCCCGGTGACCTCACAGGTCTTGGACCAGAGTGACCAATAGGAGTTGACCCTGGTGGTTCTTGACACCTTTGTGTGACATTGCCCAGACCCCAGGACATGCAGCATCCTGTTACATCCTCTGGGAGACTGAGTTCCTTGACTTTCTAAGATCAATGGAACCTGTGGCATCTTGGGGGATTGAGTCCACTCCAGCACATGCGGCATGTTTTTTTCAAGTTTGACTGAAAGGATGCCTGTGGTTTGCACAAAAACCATGTCCCAACAATATTTATATATATATATATATAGATATATATATATAGATATATATATATAGATATATTAGGGCTGTGAAATGATTAAACATTTTAATCAAATTAATCACAGGTTTCACCTTACCGATTTTCTCTGTATATTTTTGTGAGAACAAAAAGATTTATGACAAAAGACATATATACATTTAACATGTTTTCTTTTTTTATTCATAAATAAACAAAACAATAGTGCTGCAACTCAGCAGTTCTTTAGCAGTTATCTTTGCTATTCCATATGGAACATTCATCCTAAACAGAATTCGGGCTTCTAAGCCATTGTATGGTTGAATAAAACTTTTTTCTTTTCTTTTTAAATCAAACAGAAATTATGTGGGTTTCTTAGCCATTCTTTTTATAGTATGGTTGAAAATTTTTCTATTTTTTTCAAACAACCATTAACCACACCAGGGCACAATCTAATGCCTCTAAAGGCCCTCTTAGCTACTCGGTCTTTAGCCAGTTGGTGAGGCAAACTAACTTGTTCACATTCTCTGACAGTAAAGCTGACCGCTTCTTTTGCACAATGTTTCCTGCGAGTGAGTCTGGTTTGGCGGATTCCACTTGAACGTCCCTCGCGGACCAACGCATGCTTCGCGTTGAGGTGGTACTTTAAGCGGCTTTGCTACGGTGAAACAAGAACGTCTTCCCGCAGAGTGTGCATATCACCTTGGTTTTATTGAATGTTCCATCTTTGTTTTTTTTGGAGAACGATCTTCCCATCCAGAAGGTGTTGTTTGTTTGTTTGAATGGCAGCTGCCGTCTGACTGCATTAGAGCGGCGACTAGTGCAGATTGGGCGGAAATGTGGGTATTTTGGAAGGTCCTTCTGCGCATGCGTTAAATGTGTTAAAAAATTTTTTTACGAATTCATCCTGTAATTTAATCATAACGCGTTAACGCGTTGTTTTTCACAGCTCTAATATATATATATGTATCACTGCATATATATTTATATATATATATATATCTGTTTGATATATCTAATCAAACAGCTAGCACAGTGTGAGGAGACGATCACTGACTCAGTGTTTGGATGAGAATCACTGACGGTTCCTTTAAACTGAAGAAGCAGGAAATATAGTTTATTCTTCTTTCTTGTAAAACCAGAGTTCCCACTCTGTGTTTGTCCTCCACCACCAACCAGTGCAGTCTCCGTCCCTCCAGGTTCCTGACATGTTGACTTCACAACAATATGAGGTCACTGTGACCTTTGACCTTTGACCACTGAAATCAAATCAGTTTCTCTTTGAGTCAAAATGTGAAGAAATCCCCTGAAGACAGACTTGAGATATCATGTTCAAGAGGCCATGAACATGTTCTGTGACCTTGACCTTTGACCTTTGCCCTCCTGCATCTAGTGAGTTCCTCTGTTAGTCTGAATGAACGCTTGAACCAAATCTGAAAGGATTCTCTTGAGGAGTTTTTAACAAAGAGGGGATTTACCAGGGTGAGGGTCACATGATCACGTTTTGTATGAATGTTGTGTTTTCTGATTTAATTCTCACAGATTTGATATTTTCTTTAATTACAGACTCCATGGTTGTCGACTCTCAGAGACTCACTGTGAAGTCGTGGCCTCAGCTCTGAAGTCAGACCCCTCACATCTGAGAGAACTGGATCTGAGTCACAACTGGCTGCAGGATTCAGCAGTAAAGCTGCTGTGTTCTGGACTGGAGAGTCCAAACTGTCGACTGGAGACTCTGAGGTCCTTCAATCCTTCTTCACTTTTCAGACTTTCTTTCTTATTGGGTCATTATTTATTTAAATTGTCTCAGTTCTGCTCTGCTCACTGTCCCTCAGTCATCTGTCACTCACCCAGCCTGTCAGTCACGTCCACCTCATCAACTCCATTCACCTGCACTCACCTGCTCCTGATCACTAAGAAAGTGTCAGTAAATAACATGTGGACTGAGGCCGAGCACTCGTCCTCCTCAGGTTTTCAAAATAAGACACATTCTTATTGAAACACGTTGGACAGTTGATAAGTATAGAAACAAACAGGAAGTGACTGTCAGGAGCCATCCCTACTTTAAACAGTGTTTAATTACACAAACCTGCTCAGTGACCAACACACAGAGAAGAACCTGATGAATGAAACAATGGTCCAACATGTCTGATCTGATATTTATCTTCAGGTCACAGACTGGACTGAGGTCAGCAGCATGTTGAGAGTCTGTGTTGACATGATGACGATCCACAACAACAGGAGGACACATTCTAATATTCATATTTCTTTATCCAGGTTGGAGGACTGCAGTCTGTCAGAGATCAGCTGTTCTTCTCTGGCTTCAGCTCTGAGGTCAAACCCCTCTCATCTGAGAGAACTGGATCTGAGTAACAATGACCTGCTGGACTCAGGAGTGAAGGAGCTGTGTGGTTTTCTACAGAGTTCAACCTGTCGACTGGAGACTCTGAGGTCAGTTCACTGACTGACTTTTGTAGATCTCATATCTATAAAAACGCAATTATACATAATTTATCATTTCATTCTAATTTATCATAATTCCTCTTCATACATAACTTGAATCCATTCATTAATTAATCTGTGACATTTTAAATATTCAGCTACTTGTTAAAAACACTGAGTTTAGTTCTGGATTTCCTAAACCGATCTGCAGGACAGAGACCGGGTCCAAATAATCTATTTGTTCTGAATCAGGACTCGTTTTCAGTCCAACATGTCTGATTTCATATTTATCTTCCATGTTATGAGTCTGTGCTGACATGAATATGTGTCTGTTATTTTCACACATGAACTCAGTTTAATTTACAGTTAAGTTTTATTCTTTATCCAGGTTGGAGTGGTGCAGACTGTCAGAGATCAGCTGTTCTTCTCTGGCTTCAGCTCTGAGGTCAAACCCCTCTCATCTGAGAGAACTGGATCTGAGGGACAACAGGCTGAAGGACTCAGGAGTGAAGGAGCTGTTTGATCTACAGCAGAGTCCAACCTGTCGACTGGAGACTCTGAGGTCAGTAGATGGTTGGAGTCAGTCCACGCTGCTTTCATCAGTATTTTACTAAACACAGTCAGTATCACAGATCCAGGGTCTGTGCTACCAAGCAGGATTTGTGGTTATCAGGTTAACTTCAGGTTTAGTTTTTTCAGTTCTACGAAGCTCGTCCACTTCTTAACGAGGTCAATCACCATGGTAACTTCTGATGAACAGCTAACCTGCTCCAGGTTAAGTTGGAGATCAACCCGTATAGAAGCTCCGCCCACTGACCACAGTGACTCTCCACTGTTGTGTGGTGCACACTCTCCTTAAAGGGACGGATAAGGGAAGTTTAAATCAACGTCTGGTTGGTTCAGTTGATCTCTAACTCACCCAGAACATCTCAATGTCTCCAGACTCATCCTGTCACCAAAACACCAGGGGCCGGTATTTCAAAACTTGTAATCCAGATCAGAATGATCCGGATAACCAAATCCCCCTGTCCTCAGCCACGGATCAACCTGATCTATCCCGGTATTTCAAAACTTTGCTGGATTGGATCAGAGTGATCCTGATACCGGCAGATTGGGATGTCCAAATCCGTCCCGCCCCCTGGATCACAGACAGGAAACAGGAAATGGAGCCAACATTTTACAGAAAAAGGAGAAGCTAGCTCAACTATTGTCTCTGAATTAAAGTATAATCTTAGCCAGTGTTGATGCGTCCTCAGACTAGATGAAAGGCAATCATTATATTGAGTTAACCAATTATGTAAATCAGCACAAAGTTGAAAGAAGAGCTCGGCGATCTCTAATTAAGCAGAGTTCGCGCTAATGCGAGCTAACGCTGCTCCATTGACTCCTGTGTTAAGGAGCTAACAAGCTAGTAAATAGGCTAGCGTCTGTATGTCGCGGTCCACAGTCCATTTGAATGCATTCACTCGCAAGGCATTGTGTGTAGATTTTAAAATGTGTTGTACATATCTTTTTAGGAAACAGTTGTTAACAAAGGGGACAGCCCTAAAACCTTAATATTAGATTTTCTTTACAGATGTCTGTGGGAAGAGACTTGCACAGACTTGCTCCAAATGGCATTACTTTTTGAGCTTTGGCTATGAAAATTAAGTGTGTGTGCTGAATGCATGTGAATAAAAACATTTGACAGAGACAAATAATTCTAACAAATGAACAAATCAAACTAACACTTCTTAAACAAGAAGAAGTGAAGTTAAGAATTCAGTTGCTGGAAAAGCAGTTAAAAGACTGAAATGTATACTGCATAGTTTAACACTGTTTGTTTAATAAATCACATTGTTTTTCCTTCATAATTCCTTGTTAATTGGAGTTTGTAATGTCACTTACACGCAGTAGTGTAATGTTTATTCTGTGTTGCACTTCTGACGCCGATTTGTTAAAGCATTGCAGTGAACAGCGTGCATGTTTGCAGAAAAAAAAAAAGGAACGTGAAAAGGAAATAAACATTGATCAAACAGCAGTGAAGCTTAGTTGTATTAAACAAAGAACTTTGGGAGCAGTTACACTTCAACTGTTCAAATTTTAACATGTAATCTCCCTCAAATCCACCTCTGAGGTGGGATCAGGGTGATCCTGATTTTTAGGATCAAACTGATCCAGATTTCCCACTTAAGTTTTGAAATACTCAACAGCAGCTTTTAATCCGGATCAAAGGCAGGATTGGATTGCCAAATCTGAATCTGAATCTTCAGGATCAGATTTGCTTTGAAATACCCGTTTTTAGGATCTGATCAGGATTTAATCCAATCCAGGTGGATTAATCCTGTCGGATCATTTTGAAATACCGGCCCCAGATGACCTCAGTCAGCTTCCTGGAGACATGTCCATGTGTGTGTCCTCAGAGACAGTGTGTGTCCTCAGACTCAATGAGACAGTGTGTGTCCTCAGATACAGTGTGTGTCCTCAGAGTCAGTATGTCTTCAGAGATAGTTAGACAGTGTGTGTCCTCAGAGTCAGTGAGACAGTGTGTGTCCTCAGAGAAAGTGTGAGTCCTCAGAGTCAGTGTGTGTCCTCAGAGTCAGTGAGACAGTGTGTGTCCTCAGAGTCAGTGTGTCTTCAGAGTTAGTGAGACAGTTTGTCCTCTCACTTCATCAGTGAAGAACTGATCAGGTGGATCTTTGTCACAGCTCTGAGATCAGTGGGACTGAAGCCTCTCCTCATCACATGGTAACCAGGAGCTCTTTATACAGAGCAGAACCTCTGCTGAGGTCCATCTGTCTACTCTGGTCCCAGTTTGTCAGAAGCAGATGTTCATCAACACACAGTGAAACATGGCTTCACCTGTAACAGCAGTAAATCCACCTCTCAGGTGTCCACTCTGCACTTTGACATGCAGAGGACACACACTGAGCTCTTAGCGTGTTCATTCCAACACGTGAACATGAAGCAGAGAGGAAGCTGCTCCACCTCTGAACAGGACTGAAGTCCCTGCTGCTCTTTCTACTGGATGAGCTGCATCACCGACTCACAGCTGATGAAGTGAGTCTCTGTGACACTGATGTCTTCTTCTCTCAACAGGTGGGACTGGTCTTAGTGGAGCTGAGTGTGAAGAGGACAGTGTGTGTGGACGGAGGCTGAGCTGTGTCCTGAGGATCCAGAGGCTGAAGCAGCAGTAGCTTGTGTGTAGTCTCCAATCTACACAACCCCTAAAACACGGGGAGAACATGCAGACTCCACACAGGAAGACCCCATCTGAACCAGATTCAAACCAGCAACCTTCCTGCCCCGATTGTGTTTATTTACATGAAGAATGTGTTTATTGAAATGACACAACACAAGCAGAATATATAAACCCTCTATAAAGACTCATACAGTGTGTTTAAGTTTGTCTTTATTATTGTCCACCTTTTTGCCCTCAGTGTGTCTCCATGTGTGTAGAACCACATTCTGTGTATATGTTTGTTTATGATCTTAAAGTTCCTGGATTCACGTCACAAATTGATTTAGTTCCACACAAAGTTAAACACATTGAAATAAATATATTGTATAAAAACAATCAATGACTGTATATAAAGACTGGGAGAAGAGTGAGGGGTTTTTAATGGGGCAGTGGAGCCCGGGGACTGAGCCTGGTCTTCCTGGAAATATCCGGTGGGGAAGGAAAGGATTGAAGGTTCTAGGAGTCCATCTAGGGAGTGATACTTTCAGAGGCAGAACTGGGAGGGGGGACTGGAAAAGGTGGAAGCAAAGTTGTCCAAATGGAAATGGTTGCTACCTTATCTGTCCTACAGGGGGAGAGTTCTGATAGTGAATAACTTGGTCGCCTCGTCTCTTTGGCACAGACTTATTTTGTTGGTGCCCCCTCCAGGTCTGGTTAAGGATGTGCAGCGTCGCCTCGTGACTTTCTTCTGGTCTGGTTCAGCACTGGCTGAGGGAACTTTTCTCTCCCTTTTTTGTTTTTTGGGCCTAAATACAAAAAAAGAAACAGAGAAACTATCGCACTGGTTAACTTCCTGTTTGAAATGCTCGTCCTGGTTAACTTCCTGTTTGGCTAAACAGATGTTGGGTGAAGAGTGGACAGATGTGGTGAAGTGTTTTAAAGGCTTGGTAGCAACTCACATGAAAATAGAACACGCCTTCTACAGCCTGACCAGTAACCTGGAAGCTTTTACATCCCAGTAGGGGTTCTATGTTCAATAGAGGAGGACGGCTCACTGGTCCTTCATTTTTAAATTCAGTGTGGGTGTGTGACATGTAGTTTTCTTGTGTAAAATGTGATATGATCAAAGTGTAATTTATTACGTTTATTTCATGAAATGATTTAAATAAAGGTTAACTTAAAAGTCAAAAGTCTCTCTCTCTCTCTCCCTCCCTCTCTCACTCTCTCTCTCCCCCTCTCTCTCTCTCTCTCTGCCCCCTCTCCCCCTCTCTCTCTCTGCCTCATGTAAACTTGTAGTTGTTCTACATGTATTTATGTATTGCTGATCTACACTGATGAGATCTAGACCTCATACTTACTACAGTGGGTGGATTAAAGGCCTGAGTGGAGACACACACATGAAATTATTAATAACGATGATGTAAATTAAAGAACTCTATTTTCTATGGTTTCCTTCCTTCATGTGTGAGGGTTTAGTATTTTGTGTTTATACTTAAACAAATGTGTGTTTTTCATTGAAGCAAATAACAACTGTTTTTTAATGTCACGATTCTCCAATAAGATTTGAGATCAAATTGTTTTATACTGTATGTGAATAAAACACTAAATGACAACTTACATGTCAAATAAATCCAATGAAAAGATGATCAAGGCTTTGGTCAAGTTTTTGAAATACACAACGTTCAAATGAAGCATCACAATGCAGCTGTATTTCTATAGATCTATAAACCAACACTGGGACTGGACTGTATAAATGTGACATGACGGATCAGACCGATCTCAAGGAAACACGTCTTCATCGTGTTCACATGATGAAGACGTGTTTGACTCCAGAGTTTCTGAGGCTCATTTAAACATCATGATGAATCACATTGTACGGCTCAGTCCCAGTAGACGCTCCCAGTCAGGACTCAGTGTGAAAGTGAAGATCTGGATTCATGATCCCGGACCGTCCATTATTAACTAAATACATGATCATAAGTTTGTTATCTACATCATAACATCACAATAAAACATGAACTTTGAACCAGTTCTTCACGGGTATGAACTGGACTTTGAACTGGGTGGAATCAAGAGTGAACTGGTTCCACAGGGAAGAGCAGCATGAGAACAGGGAGCGGTCAGACTCCATTTTCACCTGGACGAGCAGAAGGAAGGAAAGTGAGCAGGTGAGTGTGAACACAACTTTCTGAAAGTTTCACTGTCTCACTCTCACACCTGCTGTTAACATCCGTCTGCTGATCACATGACTCTAAGTTTGTCAGTTCACACCTGGTGACAGACGTCATGTGATCGGATCCCAGAGACAGATGTGAACAGCAGGTCTGGATCAAAGAGCCTTCAAAGGACTAATTAACAGAGTTAACTCACAGCTTCACTTTTTATCTTCATCTGTTCATCAAGTGTTTAATAACACAACGTGTTTTCACCATCATACGTTACAGCAGTGGTCACCAACCAGTGGAGAGTCTTCACTGTGGATCCCAGTAAAGCTCTGGACTCACTATCTGAGGTGTGGGGGACATCGTCCTGCAGAGCCAGGTACACACACACACACACACACACACACACACACACACACACACACACACACATATAACTTCATACTGGTTTTGTGTGAGTTTTAAAGTGAATATAAAGTTGAAGAGCTTGTGTTTGACCTTCATTTGGGCACAAAGCCATAGAACTGAGTGAAGATACAGAGGCTGCTTCAAGCTGCTGACTGATGTGCTCTCAGTGTTACTGTCTATAAAGTTCTGTAATTCATTTCCAGCCTTTATGACGTGAACAAGATTCTAGATGTTGAGTTTCCTTCTCTTAGTGGCCGGGGGTTGAAGGTCACATGAACTTTTACAAGCTTGTATTCATTAACTTTAATGTAGTTGATTGGTGTAGATCCGGAAATGCTAGAGAGAGAGAGAGAGAGAGAGAGAGAGAGAGAGAGAGAGAGAGAGAGAAAGAGAGAGAGAGAGAGAGATTATTAGTAAGACTATTGTCCTTCACCTGAAGTTTTTTATTTTTAATGTAACTCCTGCCTTCCTGAGGTTTCTGATGTGATCACTGTGTTTCCTTGTGTTTAAGAAGTCCTGTATCTATTTCAAAATAAAACATTTAATAATTAATAAATTGACTCAGTCGACAGAAAAGCTGGAGTGCTTTTATTTTGAAATGGGTAGGGTACAGGAAGTGTTGCAAATATTTGTGTTTGTGACGTTTTCAGCAGATAAACATTGAAACTGGTGTGAAAGATCATTTCACTGTGTTCTGCTGTAAACTGAGCGCAGAACCAGAGGAAATAGACCAGAACTTGAATATCTAGAAGAGCAGCGTGGCCTGAACCACAACTGAGCCGCAGCCGGTGCAACATGGACGAGGACACTTCAGAGCAAGTTGGACCCTCACACACAAAGTAAGAGACCTGCTACAAACATGTGAAGCTCCAAACTGAATCCTCAGAGAATGAACCAGTGAATGATGTGTTCTGAATAAAAACATGTTTGTGTTTGCAGAGGTCCGGACCAGAGACTGAGAGCAGAGTCTCCAGGGTCCAGCTGTCTGTCTCTGAAGAGTGACTGGTCCATGAGAGAACCTCCAGTCTTCAGTAAAGAACCTGGACCCTCACCCACAGAGTAAGAGACTGTTTCTACTGGGACCTGCTCTGAAGAGGATCTAGTTTCCTCTAGTGTGGCCCCTGCATTAGGACACAGCTTCATTGAAGTTGGTGACTAATCTCTCAGAATCACTCAAAGAGCTCAGACCTCCACCAAGAACCAACACGCTCCTTATGAAACCACTTTGAAATCCACTAGAGACTCATTTTGATTTGGATCTGCACCAAATTCCACACACTGGTAAACATCAGTCCTCTGAACATGTCTGTGAAAGAGGACCCCCCCCCCCCCCCCCGATCTGGTTCACAGACCACAACCTTCCACCAAGTTTACTGGTAATCTGTTGTTTTTTATAATCCCACTAACGAACCAACCAACACACAAACATACTGGGTGAAAACAAAACCTCCTTGACAGAAGTGATGACAACCTGTGACTGTGACATGTGAGTTATCAGGACATGTCTTCACAGAGAGAGGAAGAGGAGTCATGTTTCTGAGGAGGAGCAGTCGTCCTGCTGTGCTTCGTGTCAGGACGTCCTGAAGGATCCAGTCTCCACCAGCTGTGGACACTGGTTCTGCAGACAGTGCATCACCTCATACTGGGACCAGTCTGGTTCTTCAGGAGACTCCTCCTGTCCCCAGTGTGGACAAAGATCCAGAACAGGAGCTGGAGGTCAGACAGCCGGTCAGAGCAGCACTGTACATGTGTCTGCTGATGTCTTCACTTCTGACAACAGCACATGTGGTTTTATTTTGTTCCTTCATACAGCATCAACATTTAACATCGTTAGAAAAGCACAAAGTTAAAAAGCTTTTATTTTCTGTAGTTTTTCTGTATCTGATGAAAACAATCAGCAGATTCTCAGATTCTCTGTCTCTCACATTGTTTCTTGTCTTTCAGCAGATCGTGGTCTGCAGGAGGTTTTAGATGAACATAAGCTCAGTGTGAGGAGGAGATGTGAACATGTGACTGAAGGAAGTGATGAAACAGGAAGTAGAACCCTCCTCAACAGGATCTACACTGAGCTCTACATCACAGAGGGACAGAGTGAAGAGGTTAATACTCAACATGAGGTGAGGCAGCTTGAGACGGCTTCCAAGAGGAAGATCCTCCAGGACACTCCCATCAAGGTCCACGACATCTTTAAAGCCTCCACTGACCAGCAGAGCAGCATCAGAGTCGTCCTGACCAACGGCGTCGCTGGCGTTGGAAAAACCTTCTCGGTGCAGAAGTTCACTCTGGACTGGGCAGAGGGTTTAGAAAACCAGGATGTGGGTCTGCTGGCTGTGCTTTCGTTCAGGGAGCTGAACCTGGTGAAGGACCAGCAGCTCAGTCTTCTCACGCTGCTCCATGTTTTCCATCCAGCGTTACAGAAGCTCACTGCAGAGACGCTCGCTGTCTGTAAACCTTTGTTCATCTTTGACGGCCTGGATGAAAGCAGACCTTCTCTGGACTTCAACCACAGGGAGCTTGTGTCTGAGGTCACACAGAGGTCATCAGTCAACGTGCTGCTGACAAACCTCATCCGGGGGAATCTGCTTCCCTCGGCTCTCGTCTGGATAACCTCCAGACCTGCGGCGGCCAATCAGATCCCTCCTGCATGTGTTGACAGGGTCACAGAAGTACGAGGCTTCACTGAGGCCCAGAAGGAGGAGTACTTCAGGAGGAGATTCAGTGATGAAGAGCTGTGCAGCAGAATCATCTCACACATCAAGACGTCCAGGAGCCTCCACATCATGTGTCAAATCCCAGTCTTCTGCTGGATCAGTGCTACAGTTCTGGAGCACATGTTGACCACAGACCAGAGAGGAGAGCTGCCCAAGACCCTGACTGACCTGTACTCACACTTCCTGCTGGTTCAGACAAAGAGGAAGAACAACAAGTACGGTGAGGGACATGAGACGACTCCACAGCAGCTGACGGAGGCTGACAGGGACGTTCTCCTGAAGCTGGGGAGGCTGGCACTTAAACATCTGGAGGAAGGAAACATCATGTTCTACCAAGAAGACCTGGAGCAGTGTGGTCTTAATGTCACAGAGGCCTCGGTGTACTCAGGAGTTTGTACTGAGATCTTCAGAAGAGAGTGTGAGATCTTCCAGAAATCAGTCTACTGCTTTGTTCATCTGAGCGTTCAGGAGTTTCTGGCTGCAGTCTACATGTTCCACTGTTACACCAAGAGGAACACAGAAGAACTCAACAACTTCTTGGGAACATATGGGAACACAGACAGTACCTTCTCCCTGGATGACCTCCTGAAGAGAACCATGAGGAAATCCCTCACCAGTACAAATGGTCATCTGGACCTGTTTGTTCGCTTCCTTCACGGCCTCAGTCTGGAGTCCAACCAGAGAGTCTTAGGAGGCCTGCTGGGTCGGACAGGGAACAATCCAAATATAATCCAGAGAGTCTCAGTGTGGCTGCTGGGTTGGACAGGGAACAATCCAGAGAACAATCCAAATATCATCCAGAGAGTCTTAGGAGGCCTGCTGGGTTGGACAGGGAACAATCCAAATATCATCCAGAGAGTCTCAGTGTGGCTGCTGGGTTGGACAGGGAACAATCCAGAGAACAATCCAGAGATCATCCAGAGAGTCATCAACAACCTGAAGGAGATAAAGAGTGATGACATTTCTCCTGACAGAAGCATCAACATCTTCCACTGTCTGACTGAGATGAACGACCACTCAGTTCATCAGCAGATGAAACAGTTCCTGACGTCAGAGAACAGATCAAAGGAGAGACTTTCTGAGATCCACTGCTCAGCTCTGGCCTACATGCTGCAGATGTCAGAGGAGGTTCTGGATGAGTTGGACCTGGAGAAGTTCAACACATCAGACCAGGGTCGATGGAGACTGATCCCAGCTGTGAGGAACTGCAGGAAGGCTCTGTGAGTCCAGACATGATCAATAACATGTTCAATCAGTGTGTGTGTGTGTGTGTGTGTGTGTGTGTGTGTGTGTGTGTGTGTGTGTGTGTGTGTGTGTGTGTGTGTGTGTTTGTGTTTGATAAAGTTATTATTAATATGTACATATACATTCTCATTGTTCTCATGTACATATGAGAACAACTAGATCAGATGTGGAGAGTGAAATCCAATGTGATCACTGTGCTGGAGTTTGATGGTTCAGACAAACGACCATGTGGGGTCCAAGGGAGGTTGTTGTATATACTGTATCTATCTATATATATATATATATATATAAAGATAGATACATATTTATATATCTGTTTGATATATCTAATCAAACAGCTAGCACAGTGTGAGGAGACGATCACTGACGGTTCCTTTAAACTGAAGAAGCAGGAAATATAGTTTATTCTTCTTTCTTGTCAAACCAGAGTTCCCACTCTGCGTTTGTCCTCAACCACCAACCAGTGCAGTGCCGTCCCTCCAGGTTCCTGACATGTCAAAATGTGAAGAAATTCCCTGAAGACAGACTTGAGATATCATGTTCAAGAGGCCATAACATGCTTTGTGACCTTGACCTTTGACCTCTGACCACCTGAATCTAATGAGTTCCTCTGTTAGTCTGAATGAACGCTTGAACCAAATCTGAAAGGATTCTCTTGAGGAGTGAGGGGATTTACCAGGGTGAGGGTCACATGATCACGTTTTGTATGAATGTTGTGTTTTCTGATTTAATTCTCATAGATTTTATATTTTCTTTAATTACAGACTCTATCGTTGTGAACTCTCAGAGACTCACTATGAAGTTGTGGCCTCAGCTCTGAAGTCAGACCCCTCACATCTGAGAGAACTGGATCTGAGTGACAACTACCTGCAGGATTCAGGAGTGAAGCTGCTGTGTTCTGGACTGGAGAGTCCAAACTGTCGACTGGAGACTCTGAGGTCCTTAAATCCTTCTTCACTTTTCAGACTTTCTTTCTTATTGGGTCATTATTTATTTAAATTGTCTCAGTTCTGCTCTGCTCACTGTCCCTCAGTCATCTGTCACTCACCCAGCCTGTCAGTCACGTCCACCTCATCAACTCCATTCACCTGCACTCACCTGCTCCTGATCACTAAGAAAGTGTCAGTAAATAACATGTGGACTGAGGCCGAGCACTCGTCCTCCTCAGGTTTTCAAAATAAGACACATTCTTATTGAAACACGTTGGACAGTTGATGAGTATAGAAACAAACAGGAAGTGACATCAGGAGCCATCCCTACTTTAAACAGTGTTTAATTACACAAACCTGCTCAGTGACCAACACACAGAGAAGAAGCTGATGAATGAAACAATGGTCCAACATGTCTGATCTGATATTTTTTATCTTCAGGTCACAGACTGGACTGAGGTCAGCAGCATGTTGAGAGTCTGTGTTGATATGATGACGATCCACAACAACAGGAGGACACATTCTAATATTCATATTTCTTTATCCAGGTTGTGGAGCTGCAGTCTGTCAGAGATCAGCTGTTCTTCTCTGGCTTCAGCTCTGAGGTCAAACCCCTCTCATCTGAGAGAACTGGATCTGAGTGGAAACAACATCCTGAAGGACTCAGGAATGAACGAGCTGTGTGGTTTTCTACAGAGTCCAACCTGTCGACTGGAGACTCTGAGGTCAGTTCACTGACTGACTTTTGTAGATCACATATCTATAAAAATGCATTTATACATAATTTATCATTTCATTCTAATTTAACATAATTCCTCTTCATACATAACTTGAATCCATTCATTATTTAATCTGTGACATTTTAAATATTCAGCTTCTTGTTAAAACACTGAGTTTAGTTCTGGATTTCCTAAACTGATCTGCAGGACAGAGACCGGGTCCAAATAATCTATTTGAATTGAATTAGGACTCGTTTTTATGTCTGATTTCATATTTATCTTCCATGTTATGAGTCTGTGTGAAATGATTATGTGTCTGTTATTTTCACACATGAACTCAGTTTACTTCAAAGTTTTATTTCTTTATCCAGGTTGAGGAGCTGCAGTCTGTCAGAGATCAGCTGTTCTTCTCTGGCTTCAGCTCTGAGGTCAAACCCCTCTCATCTGAGAGAACTGGATCTGAGCTACAACGACCTGCAGGACTCAGGAGTGAAGGAGCTGTTTGATCTACAGAAGAGTCCAACCTGTGGACTGGAGACTCTGAGGTCAGTAGATGGTTGGAGTCAGTCCACGCTGCTTTCATCAGTATGTTACTAAACACAGTCAGTATCACAGATCCAGGGTCTGTGCTACCAAGCAGGATTTGTGGTTATCAGGTTAACTTCAGGTTTAGTTTTTTCAGTTCTACGAAGCTCGTCCACTTCTTAACCAGGTCAATCACCATGGTAACTTCTGATGAAAGCTAACCTGCTCCAGGTTAAGTTGGAGATCAACCCGTATAGAAGCTCCCCCCACTGACCACAGTGACTCTACACTGTTGTGTGGTGCACACTCTCCTTAAAGGGACGGATAAGGGAAGTTTAAATCAACGTCTGGTTGGTTCAGTTGATCTCTAACTCACCCAGAACATCTCAATGTCTCCAGACTCATCCTGTCCCCAAAACACCAGATGACCTCAGCTTCCTGGAGACAGGTCCATGTGTGTGTCCTCAGAGACAGTGAGACAGTGTGTGTCCTCAGAGACAGTGTGTGTCCTCAGAGATAGTGTTGTTCCTCAGAGACAGTGAGACAGTGTGTGTCCTCAGAGAAAGTGTGTCCTCAGAGTCAGTGTGTGTCCTCAGAGTCAGTGTGTGTCCTCAGAGACAGTGAGACAGTGTGTGTCTTCTTGTCTTCCACTCGTCTTGTTAGTAAACAATAGATTCAGATCTCGTGGCCTCGAGTTATTTATCTCGTTCACACGTTATTATGTCGTGGTTACGTAATATATTTTTACCAGATGCCACCAGGGGGCGCTGTAACTTACACAAGCTGGACCACAGCTGACAGCCTCACACGAGGGACAGAGACGGTGTCGTCTTCATCTGATCTGAGACAGTTTGTCCTCTCACTTCATCAGTGAAGAACTGATCAGGTGGATCTTTGTCACAGCTCTGAGATCAGTGGGACTGAAGCCTCTCCTCATCACATGGTAACCAGGAGCTCTTTATACAGAGCAGAACCTCTGCTGAGGTCCATCTGTCTCCTCTGGTCCCAGTTTGTCAGAAGCAGATGTTCATCAACACACAGTGAAACATGGCTTCACCTGTAACAGCAGTAAATCCACCTCTCAGGTGTCCACTCTGCACTTTGACATGCAGAGGACACACACTGAGCTCTTAGCGTGTTCATTCCAACACGTGAACATGAAGCAGAGAGGAAGCTGCTCCACCTCTGAACAGGACTGAAGTCCCTGCTGCTCTTTCTACTGGATGAGCTGCATCACTGACTCACAGCTGATGAAGTGAGTCTCTGTGACACTGATGTCTTCTTCTCTCAACAGGTGGTGGGGGATATCTCCGTGGAGGTGAGTGTGAAGAGGACAGTGTGTGTGGACGGAGGCTGAGCTGTGTCCTGAGGATCCAGAGGCTGAAGCAGCAGCAGCTTGTGTGTAGTCTCCAATCTACACAACCCCTAATCTGCATGTGTTTGTGAGATGAAGCCGGAGCACCTGGAGAAAACACGGGGAGAACATGCAGACTCCACACAGGAAGACCCCATCTGAACCGGATTCAAACCAGCAACCTTCTTGCCCCGATTGTGTTTATTCACATGAAGAATGTGTTTATTGAAATGACACAACACAAGCAGAATATATAAACCCTCTATAAAGAGTCACATACAGTGTGTTTAAGTTTGTCTTTATTATTGTCCACCTTTGTCCCTCAGTATGTCTCCATGTGTGTAGAACCACATTCTGTGTATATGTTTGTTTATGATCTTAAAGTTCCTGGATTCACGTCACAAATTGATTTAGTTCCACACAAAGTTAAACACATTGAAATAAATATATTGTATATAAAGATGATCAGTGACTGTATATAAAGACTGGGAGAAGAGTGAGGGGTTTTTAATGGGGCAGTGGAGCCCGGGGACTGAGCCTGGTCTTCCTGGAAATATCCGGTGGGGAAGGAAAGGATTGAAGGTTCTAGGAGTCCATCTAGGGAGTGATACTTTCAGAGGCAGAACTGGGAGGGGGTGCTGGAAAAGGTGGAAGCAAAGTTGTCCAAATGGAAATGGTTGCTACCTTATCTGTCCTACAGGGGGAGAGTTCTGATGGTGAATAACTTGGTCGCCTCGTCTCTTTGGCACAGACTTATTTTGTTGGTGCCCCCTCCAGGTCTGGTTAAGGATGTGCAGCGTCCCCTCGTGACTTTCTTCTGGTCTGGTTCAGCACTGGCTGAGGGAACTTTTCTCTCCCTTTGTTTGTTTTTGGGCCTAAATACAAAAAAAGAAACAGAGAAACTATCGCACTGGTTAACTTCCTGTTTGAAACGCTCGTCCTGGTTAACTTCCTGTTTGGCTAAACTGGCCACCTGGAAGAGCAGGAAGAACCAGATGTTGGGTGAAGGCTGGACAGATGTGGTGAAGTGTTTTAAAGGCTTGGTAGCAACTCACGTGAAAATAGAACATGCCTTCTACAGCCTGACCAGTAACCTGGAAGCTTTTACATCCCAGTGGGGGTCTATGTTCAATAGAGGGGGACGGTTCACTGGTCCTTCTTTTTTAAATTCAGTGTGGGTGTGTGACATGTAGTTTTCTTATGTAAAATGTGATATGATCAAAGTGTAATTTATTACGTTTATTTCATGAAATGATTTAAATAAAGGTTAACTTAAAAGTCAAAAGTCTCTCTCTCTCTCTCCCTCCCTCTCTCTCTCTCCCTCTCTCTCTCTCCCCCCTCTCCCCCTCTCTCGCTCTGCCTCATGTAAACTTGTAGTTGTTCTACATGTATTTATGTATTGCTGATCTACACTGATGAGATCTAGACCTTATACTTATTACAGTGGGTGGATTAAAGGCCTGAGTGGAGACACACACATGAAATGGACCTTGCTTGAAAATACCTGGTCTGTGCATCTTATCAATTCTGTAACTAATAATTATTAATAACGATGATGTATATTAAAGAACTCTATTTTCTATGGTTTCCTTCCTTCATGTGTGAGAGTTTAATATTTTGTGTTTATAGTTAAACAAACGTGTGTTTTTCTTTGAAGCAAATAAAAACTGTTTTTTTAACGTCACGATTCTCCAATAAGATTTGAGATCAAATTGTTTTATACTGTATGTGAATAAAACACTAAATGACAACTTACATGTCAAATAAATCCAATGAAAAGATGATAAAGGCTTTGGTCAAGTTTTTGAAATATACAACGTTCAAATGATGCATCACAATGCAGCTGTATTTCTATAGATCTATAAACCAACACTGTGACTGGACTGTTTAAATGTTACATGACGTGACATGACGGATCAGACCGATAGTATCATGTTCACGTCATAAAGGCTGGAAATTAATTACAGAACTTTATAGACAGTAACACTGAGAGCACATCAGTCAGCAGCTTGAAGCAGCCTCTGTATCTCCACTCAGTTCTATGGCTTTGTGCCCAAATGAAGGTCAAACACAAGTCTTCAACTTTATATTCACTTTAAAACTCACACAAAACCAGTATGAAGTTGTGTGTGATCATGATGAATCACATTGTACGGCTCAGTCCCAGGATACGCTCCCAGTCAGGACTCAGTGTTAAAGTGAAGATCTGGATTCATGATCCCACACCGTCCATTATTAACTAAATACATGATCAGAAGTTTGTTATCTACATCATAACATCACAATAAAACATGAACTGTGAACCAGTTTATCTTCATGGGTATGAACTGGACTTTGAACTGGGTGGAATCAAGAGTGAACTGGTTCAACAGGGAGGAGGAGCCTGAGAACAGGGAGTGGTCAGACTCCATTTTCACCTGGACGAGCAGAAGGAAGGAAAGTGAGCAGGTGAGTGTGAACACAACTTTCTGAAAGTTTCACTGTCTCACTCTCACACCTGCTGTTAACATCCGTCTGCTGATCACATGACTCTAAGTTTGTCAGTTCACACCTGGTGACAGACGTCATGTGATCGGATCCCTGAGACAGATGTGAACAGCAGGTCTGGATCAAAGAGCCTTCAAAGGACTAATTAACAGAGTTAACTCACAGCTTCACTTTTTATCTGCATCTGTTCATCAAGTGTTTAATAACACAACGTGTTTTCACCATCATACGTTACAGCAGTGGTCACCAACCAGTCGAGAGTCTTCACTGTGAATCCCAGTAAAGCTCTGGACTCACTGGCTGAGGTGTGAGGAACATCGCCCTGCAGAGCCAGGTACACACACACACACACACACACACACACACACACACACACACACACACACACACACACACACACACACACACACACACACACACACACACACACACACATCTTCAGTCTGGTTTTGTGTGAGTTTTAAAGTGAATATAAAGTTGAAGAGCTTGTGTTTTTTTTTTTTGTTCAATATGTTTATTAGGGTTTTTTCAGGTAGAGAAAGAAAGAAAGAAAAAAAGAGTCAATTGAAATAAAATAAAATAAAGGCATAAAAACAGAACAGAACAAACAAACAAACAAAACTAACAAACAGGGCGTACAACTCAAGACAATTAAATGTATTGATGCATCACTAGTACACTAAAAACATTACAAAAAAACAAAAGAGGTGAGTGGCCTATTGTGAGTCTCATAGCTGCTCTAGATCTCCATCAAATTGAGCAAGATGGTCCAGGAATGGCTGCCAGATCTTGTAGAATTGTTTAAGATTGTTTGTCAAACTATATCGGATCTTCTCCATGTGTAATAGAGAAAAAAGTTCCGATAGCCACGTCTTGAAGAGTGGCACTGCTTCTGACTTCCACAGCCTTAGAATCAGTCTCCTTGCAATTAACATTCCATACATGATGGTGTGCTGTACTGGAATACTTCGAGGCAAAAGAGACAGGGAGAAGCCAAACAGTGCCACCTCTGGCTCAGGTTTGAACACACAGTTGTACATTTCAGCAAACCACTTAAATATTGCACACCAGAAGTCGTACAGCTTTGAACACGTCCAGAAAAGGTGGTTTAAGGATCCGTCAGCAGATTTACACCGATCACACAAAGGAGAGACAGTAGGATATATTCTATGTAGTTTGGTTTTCGAATAATGGAGTCTATGCATAACCTTAAACTGGATTAAGTGATGTCTCGCATTAATAGAACAGTATTGGACTCTGCTGAGACCCTCCTGCCAAACAATGTCATCATTCTGGAGACCCAGTTCCTCCTCCCAAGCCTTTTTCAAAGAGTGGGTGGCATAGTTCACTTGTTCATAGAATACCCTGACAAAGCTTGAAATCAAGCCTTTTGAATCCGGTGGGCCAAGCCAGAAAATATAAATCCTACTTTCGTCAGGGAGAGATTCAAATTTAGTCAGGCTTTGGCGGACGTAGTTTCTAACCTGAAGGTATCTAAAGAGGTGTGTTGACGGAAGGGAAAACTTGTCTTTTAGTTGAGTAAATGAGGCAAAATGTTTGTCAATGTACAAAGAAGAGCTTGTGTTTGACCTTCATTTGGGCACAAAGCCATAGACTGAGTGGAGATACAGAGGCTGCTTCAAGCTGTGACTGATGTGCTCTCAGTGTTACTGTCTATAAAGTTCTGTGATTCATTTCCAGCCTTTATGACGTGAAATGATTCTAGATGTTGAGTTTCCTTCTCTTAGTGGCCGGGGGTTGAAGAACACATGAACTTTTACAAGCTTGTATTAATTAACTTTAATGTAGTTGATTGGTTTGAGCATAGATCAGGAAATATATATATATATATATATATAGAGAGAGAGAGAGAGAGAGAGAGAGAGAGAGAGAGAGAGAGAGAGAGAGAGAGAGAGAGAGAGAGAGAGAGAGAGAGAGAGAGAGAGAGAGAGAGAGAGAGAGAGAGAGAGAGAGAGAGAGAGAGAGATTTGATTTGATTTTTGAAACCTTTATTTTCAAAGCTTATACAAAAACGCTGTCAATGTTTCAATGGATATGTACAGTACGATTCAGAACAATACTAAAACCTACCTAGAAAGTAATATTAAATACTAAAACATCATCAACCACAGAACATACTACATCATTAAAACACCACTGTTTGATGAAGCCATCCATGTCCTTCATTTCTTTAGAAAACCTAAAATCTAAACACACTCTTGCTTTCAGCAGCGAGATAAAAACAGGAAGAGCTTCTTGTCCTGCCCTGTCCTCCACTCTGTTCTTCATGCTGCTGTAAATGGACATTTTAGCTTCTCCTACAATCCAATTTAAAAGTTTCCACTTGCACTCATTTGTTTTCCTATACCCTACTCCTAAAATGAAGGCCTTCTTACTCCACATCTCCCCAAACTGTTTAAAAACCTTCTGCAGTGTAGTAAAAAGGAAACAGAGTCTTTCACAATCATAAAAAGCATGGAACACTGTCTCTGCTTCTCCACAAAAAGGACAATTGCACATGACTGTTGGGTTGATGACGGATATAAAACTGTTAACCGCAATGGCTCCGTGAAGAATCCTCCACTGCAGGTCACCACTTCTCTTCCTTAAATGTGGTTTGTATAAAACCCTCCACACCGGTTTGTCATTGATGTCCAGATCCAGTCTCCTCCTCCACACCGTGTCAGGCCTCACATCCAGCTTGCTTCTGTTCAGGGTTAAAACACAGCATTCATAGATGGCTCTTCCTTTTGCTGTGTACAGGTCCACTTGTTTCCAGTCTGTTTTATTTTAAAAAAGTCCAGAGAGCCCATCCAGGTTTGGGTTTAAACCTAGCTCCGGAAAGGGGGTCGCTGTCATCAGGGGTTTCCGCTCCATCAGAGTAATCCTTCAGCATCTTCACCTCCTCGTCCGTGAGTCTTTTAATCCATTCATTTAAACTGCGTTCTGTCTGTCGCCTGGATCTCTGCCCGATGAGGGACGCCACCACCGGGATGTCTGTTAGTCCAGGACCTGCTGCATCGACGATCGCCCTCAGGGTCACAGCTCCGGCGGTGCACAGCATGCTGGTGAGGCCTGGTGTGGAGCTGCTCTGGACATCCAGCCTGGCTCCGTTGATCAGCGGCTCTTCTAAAAGCCAGTGTAGAGAGTTTGTAGGTTCCAGCCTTTTCCATTTAAAAAGGCTCCATGTCTTAAAAAGGGACTGATAAAAAGGAGATAATCCATACAGTTTACAAAGCTTAAAATCCATTAAGAACAGTTGCATGTCTAAAACCAGCCCAGTTGTCCCCCTCAGGATGCTGCTCGTCACTTGTCTCCAAACAACATCCTGTGGACCTACGATATACTTCTGTAAAAACTATAATCTAAAAGTGGATATTCTGCTTTGAATGTGCACAATTTTTCCCAGTTCCTGGACGTCCTCCTGATTTTTTACAAAAACGATAATGTCGTCCGCATATGCTGATAAAATTTGACTTTTTTTTAAATCACTTAAAATCAACCCTTTAATATTAACTCTTATCTTCTTTAGCATTGGCTCAATAGAAAGTGCGTATAACATCCCTGAGAGCGAGCAGCCCTGTCTCACCCCCCTGTATACTTTAAAAGGTGCACTCAGGCCTCCATTGATCTTTAGTACACTCTCAATGTCCTGATACAAGACCTTGATCATAGCTATGAGACCTGGGCTGAGGCCGAACCTCTCCAGAGTCTTCCAGAAGTACAGGTGCTCAACCCGGTCAAAAGCCTTTTCCTGGTCCAGAGAAATGAGATCAGTTTTTATGCCTGAAGAACTAGAGAAGTTCACAATATCACAAATCAAGGACACATTGTCCAGGATAGACCTACCAGGCACACAGTAAGTTTGGTCTTGATGAATCACTTCCTGCATCACCTCCGGAAGGTTTTTCCAGCGCTTTGGACAGGATCTTATAATCAGTACATAGCAGCGACACCGGACGCCAGTTCTTGATCTCCTGAAGGTCTCCTTTCTTTGGCAGGAGAGTTATCACTGCCCTCCTGCAGCTTATCGGCAGCACCAAGTCTCTAAAACTCTCGTTAAAAACAGTTAAAAGATCTTCCCCCATCTCGCTCCAGAACTCCTTAAAAAACTCGACTGGAATGCCGTCGATGCCTGGGGCCTTCCCCCCCGCCATGCTCTGCAGGGCCGTGTAGAGTTCCTGCATCGACAGGGGGCCGTCCAAACCAGGGTTAGGGTTAGGGTTTTTAGACTTGAGATCTTTAATATGATCTCGATTTCCAGTGGAATCTATTAAATTCAGAACCACCATAATCTCCGACTCTAGATCCTCCATAGATCTGGTTATGTCTCTTGTTACATTGAGGGTATACTGCTGACAGAGCTGCTTTATCTCAACCTTACCACAGTCCCACCACAGCTTTAAAGAATTAAAATCATTCTTTCTTTCTTTAAAACCGCTCCAAAAAAACTTAAAAACATCCTTAAAATGTGCATCACATAAAAGAGACGTGTTAAAATGCCGGTATGCGCTTCTAGACTTTAATTTAGAGATAAAAACTTTGCACACAACCAGCGAGTGATCTGTAAAACCAACTGGGAGTATACTGCACTTTCTGAAGATGCTAAAATTATGTTTAAAACAATAAAACCGGTCCAACCTCGCCATGGAAATGAGATTCCCTCTGCAATGAGTCCAGGTGTATTGTCTCTTACTGTCATTCATTCTTCTCCACACATCACACAGATCATGGGCCTGCAGCAGCTGCCTCAGTGCACTCTGTGAAGCTCTGTGGGGCTCCAGGTGGTTCCTGTTTAAAACATCATCTTCTGTAAAATTAAAATCTCCTCCTAAAAATAAAAAATCATCAACTTTTACTTTGCTTAAAGCCATGTCTAAAACTTTTAAAAAACCGACTCTGTCGGGTCCTGAGACCGGAGCATAAACATTCATAAAACTGCTCGACCTTTGCCCTCACCACCAGGAGTCTGCCCTCCACCACCTCCTCCACTTCTAAAGACTCCGGTGCGAAGCTCTTGGAGAAGATGATGCCCACCCCCCCACTGCTTGTGCTTAGGTGGCTAAGAACCACCTGCCCCTCCCCCTCTCTTTTCCAGTCGTTCTCATTATTAGTGTCACTGTGTGTTTCCTGTAGGAATATCACTTCAGTCCCTTTCAGCTTTAATTGCTGGAACATCAGAGACCTCTTCACAGCATCTCTGGCTCCGTTTACATTCAAAGAACTGATGTTTAAAAGACTCATATTGAAAAATATAAAAAAAACACAAAAAAACAGGACTGGTTGGTAATCAGGATGTACTTTATTCATCATCATCATCATCATTATTCTTTCCCTGTCTAATTCTCTGAACTATTTTCTTGAGTCTGTACATCTCCTGGTCAGTGAAACCTCCTCTGCCTTTGCTGCTCATGTGCAGCCGGGCCGAGTTTGAAAACTGCTCTTTATCAGAGAAATAATCCTCTAATTTCAAACCCTTCATGTTTTTTGTCTTCTGGAGAAACACTTTCATCTTCCCTGCACTGTAGCTTCTTGAGCTCTTCTGGCTTCCTGTCTTGAAGTCGGAGGATTCACTGTCAGCAGAGTCGGTTTCCATGTTAGACTCAGACTCTGCTGCTCCTCTCCCTCCTTTCTTCACTGTCCCTTTCTTAGCTTTGGAGGTTCCACTGTCGCTCCTGGTCTTTCTTTTAAGACGAGGAACTTTAAGCACCTCCTCGTCTCTCTCCATGTCCATATCACTGACTTGGCCTGCCTCCTCCTGTTCCCCCACCTGACGCTCCTGCTGAACCCCCCTGTCCCCTCCTGTTGTTCCTGAGTGTCAGCTGTCTTATTTCTCTGAGGACACCCTTTTGCTTGGTGTCCTTCTTTTCCACAGCTGAAACACTTTGTGTTGTTTGAAGACACAAAAATCACATAATCAAACTCCTCCACTCTTATCTTGAACACCAGGTTCAGATCCTCAGTCCTGTTATTAAGTATCATAAACAGATGTCTTCTGTGGGACACCACGTGTTTTAACAGCGGGGACTTGCATCCTGAGGACACTTTCTTAACCTGAGACACGATCTTACCGTGTCTTGCTAATTCTCTCAACAACGTCTCATCTCTTATGAACGGGGGGACGTTGGAAAGAGTCACTTTTACCGCCGGTGTGCGAGAGGCAGAACAGACACGAACGTATCGTTCACTTCAATCCCGTTCGCCACCACCGTGTTCACCTTCTCTACGCTGTCCAGAAAAATGACAACCGCGTTGTTCATCCTCGCAGCGGACTTCACGCTGCTGGTGCCGACTACCCCCCCCACGGCCAGACTACACTCCTCCACGGAGCACAGGAACGCCGGAGCGATCTTAATACCGTGCTTCCGGGTCAACCTGGCGAGGTCCACGGCGTTTAGCACGCCGGCCCGCAGCTGACTGCAAACACTCACACACACACACTCACACACACACACACACACCACCTAACACCTCCTCCGTGTACACCGCAACACCACCAACACTATAACCAACAATACACTATATAACTATAATCAGAATTATCAATAAAGATATCAAAATCGCACAAACCCGCTCATTTACTGCCACCGCTCTCAACTCGCACGCACTACACCACCACACTCAGAGAGAGAGAGAGAGAGAGAAAGAATCAGTAAGACTATTGTCCTTCACCTGAAGTTTTTTACTTTTAATATCACTCCAGCCCTTCTGAGGTTTCTGATGTGATCACAATATTAACTTGTATATAAGTATTCCTGTGTACTCAAATAAATACCAATACTTCAAACTATGAAGCCCTGCATCTATTTCACAATAAAACATTTAAAAATAATAAATTGATTCAGTCGAGAGAAACGCTGCAGTGCTTTTATTTTGAAATGGGTAGGCTACAGGAAGTTTTGCAAATAGTTGTGTTTGTGACGTTTTCAACAGAAACATTGAAACTGGTGTGAAAGATCATTTCACTGTGTTCTGCTGTAAACTGAGCGCAGAACCAGAGGAAATAGACCAGACCTTGAATATCTAGAAGAGCAGCGTGGCCTGAACCACAACTGAGCCGCAGCCGGTGCAACATGGACGAGGACACTTCAGAGCAAGTTGGACCCTCAACCACAAAGTAAGAGACCTGCTACAAACATGTGAAGCTCCAAACTGAATCCTCACAGAATGAACCAGTGAATGATGTGTTCTGAATAAAAACATGTTTGTGTTTGCAGAGGTCAGGACCACAGACTGAGAGCAGAGTCTCCAGGGTCCAGCTTTCTGTCTCTGAAGAGTGACTGGTCCATGATACTTCCTCCATACTTCAGTAAAGAACCTGGACCCTCACCCACAGAGTAAGAGACTGGTTCTACTGGGACCTGCTCTGAAGAGGATCTAGTTTCCTCTAGTGTGGCCCCTGCATTAGGACACAGCTTCACTGAAGTTGGTGACTAATGTCTCAGAATCACTCAAAGAGCTCAGACCTCCACCAAGAACCAACACGCTCCTTATGAAACCACTTTGAAATCCACTAGAGACTCATTTTGATTTGGATCTGCACCAAATTCCACACACTGGTAAACATCAGTCCTCTGAGCATGTCTGTGAAAGAGGACCCCCCCCCCCCCCCCCCCGGTTCACAGACAGTAATGACATCCTGTGACTTTGACATGTGAGTTATCAGGACATGTCTTCACAGGGAGAGGAAGAGGAGTCATGTTTCTGAGGAGGAGCAGTCGTCCTGCTGTGCTTCGTGTCAGGACGTCCTGAAGGATCCAGTCTCCACCAGCTGTGGACACTGGTTCTGCAGACAGTGCATCACCTCATACTGGGACCAGTCTGGTTCTTCAGGAGACTCCTCCTGTCCCCAGTGTGGACAAAGATCCAGAACAGGAGCTGGAGGTCAGACAGCCGGTCAGAGCAGCACTGTACATGTGTCTGCTGATGTCTTCACTTCTGACAACAGCACATGTGGTTTTATTTTGTTCCTTCATACAGCATCAACATTTAACATCGTTAGAAAAGCACAAAGTTAAAAAGCTTTTATTTTCTGTAGTTTTTCTGTATCTGATGAAAACAATCAGCAGATTCTCAGATTCTCTGTCTCTCACATTGTTTCTTGTCTTTCAGCAGATCGTGGTCTGCAGGAGGTTTCAGATGAACATAAGCTCAGTGTGAGGAGGAGATGTGAACATGTGACTGAAGGAAGTGATGAAACAGGAAGTAGAACCCTCCTCAACAGGATCTACACTGAGCTCTACATCACAGAGGGACAGAGTGAAGAGGTTAATACTCAACATGAGGTGAGGCAGCTTGAGACGGCTTCCAAGAAGAAGATCCTCCAGGACACTCCCATCAAGGTCCACGACATCTTTAAAGCCTCCACTGACCAGCAGAGCAGCATCAGAGTCGTCCTGACCAACGGCGTCGCTGGAGTTGGAAAAACCTTCTCGGTGCAGAAGTTCACTCTGGACTGGGCAGAGGGTTTAGAGAACCAGGATGTGGGTCTGCTGGCTGTGCTTTCGTTCAGGGAGCTGAACCTGGTGAAGGACCAGCAGCACAGTCTTCTCACGCTGCTCCATGTTTTCCATCCAGCGTTACAGAAGCTCACGGCAGAGACGCTCGCTGTCTGTAAACCTTTGTTCATCTTTGACGGCCTGGATGAAAGCAGACCTTCTCTGGACTTCAACCACAGGGAGCTTGTGTCTGAGGTCACACAGAGGTCATCAGTCAACGTGCTGCTGACAAACCTCATCCGGGGGAATCTGCTTCCCTCGGCTCTCGTCTGGATAACCTCCAGACCTGCGGCGGCCAATCAGATCCCTCCTGCATGTGTTGACAGGGTCACAGAAGTACGAGGCTTCACTGAGGCCCAGAAGGAGGAGTACTTCAGGAGGAGGTTCAGTGATGAAGAGCTGTGCAGCAGAATCATCTCACACATCAAGACGTCCAGGAGCCTCCACATCATGTGTCAAATCCCAGTCTTCTGCTGGATCAGTGCTACAGTTCTGGAGCACATGTTGACCACAGACCAGAGAGGAGAGCTGCCCAAGACCCTGACTGACCTGTACTCACACTTCCTGCTGGTTCAGACAAAGAGGAAGAACAACAAGTACGGTGAGGGACATGAGACGACTCCACAGCAGCTGACGGAGGCTGACATGGACGTCCTCCTGAAGCTGGGGAGGCTGGCACTTAAACATCTGGAGGAAGGAAACATCATGTTCTACCAAGAGGACCTGGAGCGGTGTGGTCTTAATGTCACAGAGGCCTCGGTGTACTCAGGAGTTTGTACTGAGATCTTCAGAAGAGAGTGTGTGATCTTCCAGAAATCAGTCTACTGCTTTGTTCATCTGAGCGTTCAGGAGTTTCTGGCTGCAGTCTACATGTTCCACTGTTACACCAAGAGGAACACAGAAGAACTCAAGAACTTCTTGGGAACATATGGGAACACAGACACTACCTTCTCTCTGGATGACCTCCTGACGAGAACCATGAAGAAATCCCTCACCAGTACAAATGGTCATCTGGACCTGTTTGTTCGCTTCCTTCACGGCCTCAGTCTGGAGTCCAACCAGAGAGTCTTAGGAGGCCTGCTGGGTCGGACAGAGAACAATCCAGAGATCATCCAGAGAGTCTTAGGAGGCCTGCTGGGTCGGACAGAGAACAATCCAGAGATCATCCAGAGAGTCTCAGGATGGCTGCTGGGTCGGACAGAGAACAATCCAGAGATCATCCAGAGAGTCATCAACAACCTGAAGGAGATGAAGAGTGATGACATTTCTCCTGACAGAAGCATCAACATCTTCCACTGTCTGACTGAGATGAACGACCACTCAGTTCATCAGCAGATGAAACAGTTCCTGACGTCAGAGAACAGATCAGAGGAGAAACTCTCTGAGATCCACTGCTCAGCTCTGGCCTACATGCTGCAGATGTCAGAGGAGGTTCTGGATGAGTTGGACCTGAAGAAGTTCAACACATCAGACCAGGGTCGATGGAGACTGATCCCAGCTGTGAGGAACTGCAGGAAGGCTCTGTGAGTCCAGACATGATCAATAACATGTTCAATCAGTGTGTGTGTGTGTGTGTGTGTGTGTTTGTGTTTGATAAAGTTATTATTAATATGTACATATACATTCTCATTGTTCTCATGTACATATGAGAACAACTAGATCAGATGTGGAGAGTGAAATCCAATGTGATCACTGTGCTGGAGTTTGATGGTTCAGACAAACGACCATGTGGGGTCCAAGGGAGGTTGTTGTATATACTGTATCTATCTATATATATATATATATAAAGATAGATACATATTTATATATCTGTTTGATATATCTAATCAAACAGCTAGCACAGTGTGAGGAGACGATCACTGACGGTTCCTTTAAACTGAAGAAGCAGGAAATATAGTTTATTCTTCTTTCTTGTCAAACCAGAGTTCCCACTCTGCGTTTGTCCTCAACCACCAACCAGTGCAGTGTCCATCCCTCCAGATTCCAGACATGTCAAAATGTGAAGAAATTCCCTGAAGACAGACTTGAGATATCATGTTCAAGAGGCCATAACATGCTTTGTGACCTTGACCTTTGACCTCTGACCACCTGAATCTAATGAGTTCCTCTGTTAGTCTGAATGAACGCTTGAACCAAATCTGAAAGGATTCTCTTGAGGAGTTTTTAACAAAGAGGGGATTTACCAGGGTGAGGGTCACATGATCACGTTTTGTATGAATGTTGTGTTTTCTGATTTAATTCTCATAGATTTGATATTTTCTTTAATTACAGACTCTATCGTTGTGAACTCTCAGAGATTCACTGTGAAGTCGTGGCCTCAGCTCTGAAGTCAGACCCCTCACATCTGAGAGAACTGGATCTGACCTTCAACAACCTGCAGGATTCAGGAGTGAAGCTGCTGTGTTCTGGACTGGAGAGTCCAAACTGTCGAGTAGAGACTCTGAGGTCCTTAAATCCTTCTTCACTTTTCAGACTTTCTTTCTTATTGGGTCATTATTTATTTAAATTGTCTCAGTTCTGCTCTGCTCACTGCCCCTCAGTCATCTGTCACTCACCCAGCCTGTCAGTCACCTCCACCTCATCAACTCCATTCACCTGCACTCACCTGCTCCTGATCACTAAGAAAGTGTCAGTAAATAACATGTGGACTGAGGCCGAGCACTCGTCCTCCTCAGGTTTTCAAAATAAGACACATTCTTATTGAAACACGTTGGACAGTTGATGAGTATAGAAACAAACAGGAAGTGACATCAGGAGCCATCCCTACTTTAAACAGTGTTTAATTACACAAACCTGCTCAGTGACCAACACACAGAGAAGAAGCTGATGAATGAAACAATGGTCCAACATGTCTGATCTGATATTTTTTATCTTCAGGTCACAGACTGGACTGAGGTCAGCAGCATGTTGAGAGTCTGTGTTGACATGATGACGATCCACAACAACAGGAGGACACATTCTAATATTCATATTTCTCTATCCAGGATGAAGAGCTGCAGTCTGACAGAGATCAGCTGTTGTTCTCTGGCTTCAGCTCTGAGGTCAAACCCCTCTCATCTGAGAGAACTGGATCTGAGTGGAAACAACATCCTGAAGGACTCAGGAATGAACGAGCTGTGTGGTTTTCTACAGAGTCCAACCTGTCGACTGGAGACTCTGTGGTCAGTTCACTGACTCACTTTTGTAGATCTCATATCTATCAAAACGAATTTATACATAATTTATCATTTCATTCTAATTTAACATAATTCCTCTTCATACATAACTTGAATCCATTCATTAATTAATCTGTGACATTTTAAATATTCAGCCTCTTGTTAAAACACTGAGTTTAGTTCTGGATTTCCTAAACTGATCTGCAGGACAGAGACCGGGTCCAAAAAATCTATTTGAATTGAATTAGGACTCGTTTTTATGTCTGATTTCATATTTATCTTCCATGTTATGAGTCAGTGTGAAATGATTATGTGTCTGTTATTTTCACACATGAACTCAGTTTACTTCAAAGTTTTATTCTTTATCCAGGTTGAGGAGCTGCAGTCTGTCAGAGATCAGCTGTTCTTCTCTGGCTTCAGCTCTGAGGTCAAACCCCTCTCATCTGAGAGAACTGGATCTGAGCTACAACGACCTGCAGAACTCAGGAGTGAAGGAGCTGTTTGATCTACAGAAGAGTCCAACCTGTGGACTGGAGACTCTGAGGTCAGTAGATGGTTGGAGTCAGTCCACGCTGCTTTCATCAGTATGTTACTAAATACAGTCAGTATCACAGATCCAGGGTCTGTGCTACCAAGCAGGATTTGTGGTTATCAGGTTAACTTCAGGTTTAGTTTTTTCAGTTCTACGAAGCTCGTCCACTTCTTAACCAGGTCAATCACCATGGTAACTTCTGATGAACGGCTAACCTGCTCCAGGTTAAGTTGGAGATCAACCCGTATAGAAGCTCCGCCCACTGACCACAGTGACTCTACACTGTTGTGTGGTGCACACTCTCCTTAAAGGGACGGATAAGGGAAGTTTAAATCAACGTCTGGTTGGTTCAGTTGATCTCTAACTCACCCAGAACATCTCAATGTCTCCAGACTCATCCTGTCCCCAAAACACCAGATGACCTCAGTTTCCTGGAGACAGGTCCATGTGTGTGTCCTCAGAGACAGTGAGACAGTGTGTGTCCTCAGAGACAGTGTGTGTCCTCAGAGATAGTGTTGTTCCTCAGAGAAAGTGTGTCCTCAGAGTCAGTGTGTGTCCTCAGAGACAGTGTGTGTCCTCAGAGACAGTGAGACAGTGTGTGTCTTCTTGTCTTCCACTCGTCTTGTTAGTAAACAATAGATTCAGATCTCGTGGCCTCGAGTTATTTATCTCGTTCACACGTTATTATGTCGTGGTCTTGTAATATATTTCCACCAGATGCCACCAGGGGGCGCTGTAACTTACACAAGCTGGACCACAGCTGACAGCCTCACACGAGGGACAGAGACGGTGTCGTCTTCATCTGATCTGAGACAGTTTGTCCTCTGACTTCATCAGTGAAGAACTGATCAGGTGGATCTTTGTCACAGCTCTGAGATCAGTGGGACTGAAGCCTCTCCTCATCACATGGTAACCAGGAGCTCTTTATACAGAGCAGAACCTCTGCTGAGGTCCATCTGTCTCCTCTGGTCCCAGTTTGTCAGAAGCAGATGTTCATCAACACACAGTGAAACATGGCTTCACCTGTAACAGCAGTAAATCCACCTCTCAGGTGTCCACTCTGCACTTTGACATGCAGAGGACACACACTGAGCTCTTAGCGTGTTCATTCCAACACGTGAACATGAAGCAGAGAGGAAGCTGCTCCACCTCTGAACAGGACTGAAGTCCCTGCTGCTCTTTCTACTGGATGAGCTGCATCACTGACTCACAGCTGATGAAGTGAGTCTCTGTGACACTGATGTCTTCTTCTCTCAACAGGTGGTGGGGGATATCTTCGTGGAGGTCAGTGTGAAGAGGACAGTGTGAAGAGGACAGTGTGAAGAGGACAGTGTGTGTGGACGGAGGCTGAGCTGTGTCCTGAGGATCCAGAGGCTGAAGCAGCAGCAGCTTGTGTGTAGTCTCCAATCTACACAACCCCTAATCTGCATGTGTTTGTGAGATGAAGCCGGAGCACCTGGAGAAAACACGGGGAGAACATGCAGACTCCACACAGGAAGACCCCATCTGAACCGGATTCAAACCAGCAACCTTCTTGCCCCGATTGTGTTTATTCACATGAAGAATGTGTTTATTGAAATGACACAACACAAGCAGAATATATAAACCCTCTATAAAGAGTCACATACAGTGTGTTTAAGTTTGTCTTATTATTGTCCACCTTTGTCCCTCAGTGTGTCTCCATGTGTGTAGAACCACATTCTGTGTATATGTTTGTATATGATCTTAAAGTTCCTGGATTCACATCATAAATTGATTTAGTTCAACACAAAGTTAAACATATTGAAATAAATATATTGTATATAAAGATAATCAGTGACTGTATATAAAGACTGGGAGAAGAGTGAGGGGTTTTTAATGGGTCAGTGGAGCTCAGGGACTGAGCCTGGTCTTCCTGCAAATCTCTGGTCTGTACAGGTTCTATGTTCAATAGAAGAGGACGGTTCACTGGTCCTTCATTTTTAAATTCCGTGTGGTTGTGTGACATGTAGTTTTCTTTTGTAAAATATGACATGATCAAAGTGTTATTTATTACGTTTATTTCATGAAATGATTTATATAACAGTTAACTTAAAAGTCAAAAGTCTCTATCTCTCTCCCCCTCTCTCTTTCTCTCTATCTCTCTCCCTCTCTCGCTCTCTCTCTCTCTCTCGGAGTGCATGTTGGGACTGAGTGTGGTGAGTGAGCTGGAGAAAGTTTGTTCAAAGTGTTTGATTTTTCTACCTGTTTTCTTTGGTCTTTTTCCCTCTGCACTTATAGTAGAGGTGTTTTTTGTTTCTGTGTGAGTGACAGTGTCATGAGCAGCAGTTTTTAGTTGTTAGTTGTGTGTTTGTGTTTGTGCAGCATGGCTGCTGCAGGTGGAGGCTCCGGCCTCCACAAGCTAACACTCCGACACGGCATCAAACTGTGTCCGGCTGTGGACTGCTCGGTGGAGGAGGTCGGTCTGGCTGTGGGTGAGGTTGTGGGGTATGACAGTGTGAAGTCGGCCTCACGTATGAACAGTGCTGTGGTGGTGTTTGTGGAGAGCATAGAATAAGCTAACCAGCTACTGGAGAGTGGAGTGGTGATTCAGGGCTCCTTCACACCTGTGTTGTCCCTGGCTAATCCGGTCAAGAAAGTCCTCATTTCTAATGTCCCCCCATTCCTAAAAAATGATCTATTAGAGAAAGAACTGGCCAAACATGGACAATTAATGTCCCCCATAAAAATGATCCCCATTCACAGTAAATCTCCACACCTCAAACATGTCGTGTCTTTTAGGAGACACGTGTTCATGGTGCTGAAGAAGAGTGAGGAAGAGTTGAACCTGGTCTTTAGTTTTAAAATTGAGGAGTTCAACTACACAGTGCACGTTACATCAGGGAACATGATCAGGGACACCTGATCCGCTTGTGCCCGGACAGAGCCGGTGGGGGCCAGTCGGCTGCCTCTGCATCGGGGCCCCCGCCTGCCCTGGCTGGTGGTGTTTCCGGTGCTCCTGCGCCGGGGCCCCCTCCTGCCTTGGCAGGTGGTGACTCGGCTGCTCCTGCGCCGGGGCCTCCGCCTGCCCTGGCTGGTGGTGTTTCCGGTGCTCCTGCGCCGGGGCACCCGCCTGCCTTGGCGGGTGGTGGCTCGGCTGCTCCTGCATCGGGGCCCCCGCCTGATTTGGAGGGTGGTGGTTCCTCTGCTCCTGCATCGGGGCCCCTGTCCTGATGGAGCCGCGGGGCGACACACCTGGTTCACGGGGGGAGGACAGGGAGGACGTCCATCAGGAGAACGAGGTCAGAAACACTCAAACAGACACTAGAGGAGCAGAGGCAGAGCTCTCTGAGGAGGATTTTTTGATGGAGGAAGAGTTTAAAAAACTGTCAGCCAAAAGAAAAAACCCAGAAAACAAGACAAATAGTGACCAAGCTAAAAAAGTTTCAAAGAAAAACCCACCGTGTTCTTCCTCTCAGTCAGAGGAACGTTTAACGGAAACACAGGAGAACAAGCAGGTGGATGAAGAAGGTTTTTACACCTTCACCAGCATCCGGACCTTTTTACAACAGACTAGGGGCTCAAGACTGGTTAAAGTAGAGGACTACTTCCCTGATTTGAAACTTTTCCTCCACTCAGTGAGACACTCAGTGTTGAAGGATGAGGTTGACCCCCAGGAGTTTTACCGCCTGAAAAAAATGGCAAAAATCCAAGCCCAATTGGCCACTTGATGTTTAAACCCTGTCAGTTTTCCTCTGTCTGTTTTGACCCTTTACGTTTTGGTCTAAAGAAACTCTCATCCGACCTGGTCTGGAGACCAGTAGCCCGTGCCATACTGGAGCGGTGTGGCCCTCACCTGGACTACGCTGCAGGTCTGGCCTCACGTTTGGGGGATCGGGTCAGTCAGGTGGTCAGCCTCCTGCTGAGAGGCTGGAACCAGCAGCTGACTCACCCTGACCTCCAGTTGATCGCTGTGATGGACTCATTCAGCCGGACTCCAGTGATCCTCTTCCTGATGAAAACCTTTGTTCCCGAGTTTTGAATGTGGAAGTTTTTTGTTTGAAGTCAAAAAAAGAGCAGCTGGTTTTTGCCCATTTTTTTGGGTTTGAATATTGCATTATTGTTTTTTCTTTTCGTTCAATTTTTTTATATGTTATAGTAACTTGTTTGTTGTGTGGGAGCCTGGCTTTACAAGAGTGAACAGTGGGTACACAAAACTGGAAAAAGAGAGCAGTCAGACGCAGGGGTTGTGATGAACATAAAGAGTTTATTTAAACTGAGAGGGAAAAGGGAGAGGGCTTATAAAGGTAACTCAACAATCTTCGCCGGACTGGCAGGTGCCATCAGGGGCTCCATCGGGCTCTTCCTGGTCCAATAGAGAGAGACAGCAGTTACTCTTCTTCATCAAACAAAAGGCAGGCCGCTGGCCTCTTACCCTGAGATTTGTCTGGCAAACACGTCTTGGTCTCACTCCTCTCCAGCTCCAGCCCGTCTCACTCCTCGTTTGAGCTTTTAAGATGGCTCCTGATTGCCTGGCTGATTCCCTCCACCTGTGAGAGGCAATCAGGGCCACCTGGGAGGGGAGGAGTTTCCTATGGGGATCCTTTGGGTAGTACCGCCCATCTAACACCACGCCCCTTAGCTTACGCTGCCTGGCTGTCCTCAGCCATGTGGGGCACTGCTCACCGGCTGGGTCCTCACAGTTGGAACTAAACTGAGAAAATAAAAGTCACTTAAAAAATCAAAATCTCTCTGTCTGTCTGTCTGTCAGTTTCTCTCTCTCTCTCTCCCCCCCCCCCTCTCTCTCTCTCTGCCTCATGTAAACTTGCAGTTGTTCTACATGTATTTATGTATTGCTGATCTACACTGATGAGATCTAGACCTCATACTTATTACAGTGGGTGGATTAAAGGCCTGAGTGGAGACACACACATGAAATGGACCTTGCTTGTAAATACCTGGTCTGTGCATCTTATCAGTTCTGCCATGTAACTAATAATTATGAATAACGATGATGTATATTAAAGAACTCTATTTTCTATGGTTTTCTTCCTTCATGTGTGAGAGTTTAGTATTTTGTGTTTATACTTAAACAAACGTGTTTTTCTTTGAAGCAAATAAAAACTGTTTTTTTAATGTCAAGAATTATCCAATAAGTTTTGAGATCAACTTGTTTTATACTGTATGATAATAAAAAACTACATGACCACTTACATGTTAAATAAATCCAATGAAAAGATGATCAAGGCTAAGTTACTAAGTTTGTTATCTACATCATAACATCACAATAAAACATGAACTGTGAACCAGTTCAACTGGTTTCAAGAGTGAACTGGTTCAACAGGGAAGAGCAGCCTGAGAACAGGGAGCGGTCAGACTCCATTTTCACCTGGACGAGCAGAAGGAAGGAAAGTGAGCAGGTGAGTGTGAACACAACTTTCTGAAAGTTTCACTGTCTCACTCTCACACCTGCTGTTAACATCCGTCTGCTGATCACATGACTCTAAGTTTGTCATTTCACACCTGGTGACAGACGTCATGTGATCGGATCCCAGAGACAGATGTGAACAGCAGGTCTGGATCAAAGAGCCTTCAAAGGACTAATTAACAGAGTTAACTCACAGCTTCACTTTTTATCTTCATCTGTTCATCAAGTGTTTAATAACACAACGTGTTTACACAATCATACGTTACAGCAGTGGTCACCAACCAGTCGAGAGTCTTCACTGTGGATCCCAGTAAAGCTCTGGACTCCCTAGCTGAGGTGTGAGGAACACACACACACACACAATCAGAGTCATGTGATTTCCAGTAACTGCAGAGCGGAGGAGGAGGGGGAGGAGCCTCCAGTGAAAGTGAAAGTGTTCAGACTCGTTCTAATTTCAAGGAGCAGACGGAGGAGACGTGAAGTCTGAGGCTGGTGAGTGTTCAGCAACATTTATATTATTCATTCATATTATTTTACAGTCAGTGTATTTCATTGGATCCCAGAGACAAATGCTCAAGTTGCAAAAATACTTTTTTAGAGAGAGAGAGAGAGAGAGAGAGACTCTTGTCCTTCACCTGAAGTTTTTTACTTTTAATGTAACTCCAGCCTTCCTGAGGTTTCTGATGTGATCACTGTATTTCCTTGTGTTTAAGAAGTCCTGTGTACTCAAATAAATACCAGTACCACAAACTATGAAGCTCTGCATCTATTTCACAATAAAACATTTAAAAATAATAAATTGACTCAGTCGACAGAAACGCTGGAGTGCTTTTATTTTGAAATGGGTAGGCTACAGGAAGTGTTGCAAATATTTGAGTTTGTGACGTTTTCAACAGATAAACATTGAAACTGGTGTGAAAGATCATTTCACTGTGTTCTGCTGTAAACTGAGCGCAGAACCAGAAGGAGATAGACCAGACCTTGAATATCTAGAAGAGCAGCGTGGCCTGAACCACAACTGAGACGCAGCCGGTGCAACATGGACGAGGACACTTCAGAGCAAGTTGGACCCTCAACCACAAAGTAAGAGACCTGCTACAAACATGTGAAGCTCCAAACTGAATCCTCAGAGAATGAACCAGTGAATGATGTGCTCTGAATAAAAACATGTTTGTGTTTGCAGAGGTCAGGACCACAGACTGAGAGCAGAGTCTCCAGGGTCCAGCTGTCTGTCTCTGAAGAGTGACTGGTCCATGAGAGTTCCTCCACACTTCAGTAATGAACCTGGACCCTCACACACAGAGTAAGAGACTGTTTCTACTGGGACCTGCTCTGAAGAGGATCTAGTCTCCTCTAGTGTGGCCCCTGCATTAGGACACAGCTTCATTGAAGTTGGTGACTAATCTCTCAGAATCACTCAAAGAGCTCAGACCTCCACCAAGAACCAACACGCTCCTTATGAAACCACTTTGAAATCCACTAGAGACTCATTTTGATTTGGATCTGCACCAAATTCCACACACTGGTAAACATCAGTCCTCTGAACATGTCTGTGAAAGAGGACCCCCCCCCGATCTGGTTCACAGACCATAACCTTCCACCAAGTTTACTGGTAATTTGTCGTTTTTTATAATCCCACTAACGAACCAACCAACACACAAACATACTGGGTGAAAACAAAACCTCCTTGACAGAAGTGATGACAACCTGTGACTGTGACATGTGAGTTATCAGGACATGTCTTCACAGGGAGAGGAAGAGGAGTCATGTTTCTGAGGAGGAGCAGTCGTCCTGCTGTGCTTCGTGTCAGGACGTCCTGAAGGATCCAGTCTCCACGAGGTTTCGACACTGGCTCTTCAGACAGTGGAACTCATACTGGGACCAGTCTGGCTCTTCAGGAGACTCCTCCTGTCCCCAGTGTGGACAAAGATCCAGAACAGGAGCTGGAGGTCAGACAGCCGGTCAGAGCAGCACTGTACATGTGTCTGCTGATGTCTTCACTTCTGACAACAGCACATGTGGTTTTATTTTGTTCCTTCATACAGCATCAACATTTAACATCGTTAGAAAAGCACAAAGTTAAAAAGCTTTTATTTTCTGTAGTTTTTCTGTATTTGATGAAAACAATCAGCAGATTCTCAGATTCTCTGTCTCTCACATTGTTTCTTGTCTTTCAGCAGATCGTGGTCTGCAGGAGGTTTCAGATGAACATAAGCTCAGTGTGGGGAGGAGATGTAAAGATGTGACTGAAGGAAGTGATGAAACAGGAAGTAGAACCCTCCTCAACAGGATCTACACTGAGCTCTACATCACAGAGGGACAGAGTGAAGAGGTTAATACTCAACATGAGGTGAGGCAGCTTGAGACGGCTTCCAAGATGAAGATCCTCCAGGACACTCCCATCAAGGTCCAGGACATCTTTAAAGCCTCCACTGACCAGCAGAGCAGCATCAGAGTCGTCCTGACCAACGGCGTCGCTGGCGTTGGAAAAACCTTCTTGGTGCAGAAGTTCACTCTGGACTGGGCAGAGGGTTCAGAGAACCAGGATGTGGGTCTGCTGGCTGTGCTTTCGTTCAGGGAGCTGAACCTGGTGAAGGACCAGCAGCACAGTCTTCTCACTCTGCTCCGTGTTTTCCATCCAGCGTTGCAGAAGCTCACTGCAGAGACGCTCGCTGTCTGTAAACCTTTGTTCATCTTTGACGGCCTGGATGAAAGCAGACCTTCTCTGGACTTCAACCACAGGAAGCTTGTGTCTGAGGTCACACAGAGGTCATCAGTCAACGTGCTGCTGACAAACCTCATCCGGGGGAATCTGCTTCCCTCGGCTCTCGTCTGGATAACCTCCAGACCTGCGGCGGCCAATCAGATCCCTCCTGCATGTGTTGACAGGGTCACAGAAGTACGAGGCTTCACTGAGGCCCAGAAGGAGGAGTACTTCAGGAGGAGGTTCAGTGATGAAGAGCTGTGCAGCAGAATCATCTCACACATCAAGACGTCCAGGAGCCTCCACATCATGTGTCAAATCCCAGTCTTCTGCTGGATCAGTGCTACAGTTCTGGAGCACATGTTGACCACAGACCAGAGAGGAGAGCTGCCCAAGACCCTGACTGACCTGTACTCACACTTCCTGCTGGTTCAGACAAAGAGGAAGAACAACAAGTACGGTGAGGGACACGAGACGACTCCACAGCAGCTGACGGAGGCTGACAGGGACGTTCTCCTGAAGCTGGGGAGGCTGGCACTTAAACATCTGGAGGAAGGAAACATCATGTTCTACCAAGAAGACCTGGAGCGGTGTGGTCTTAATGTCACAGAGGCCTCGGTGTACTCAGGAGTTTGTACTGAGATCTTCAGAAGAGAGTGTGAGATCTTCCAGAAATCAGTCTACTGCTTTGTTCATCTGAGCGTTCAGGAGTTTCTGGCTGCAGTCTACATGTTCCACCTTTACACCGAGAGGAACAGAAAAGAACTCAAGAACTTCTTGGGAACATATGGGAACACAGACAGTACCTTCTCCCTGGATGACCTCCTGAAGAGAACCATGGAGAAATCCCTCACCAGTACAAATGGTCATCTGGACCTGTTTGTTCGCTTCCTTCACGGCCTCAGTCTGGAGTCCAACCAGAGAGTCTTAGGAGGCCTGCTGGGTCGGACAGAGAACAATCCAAATATCATCCAGAGAGTCTCAGTGTGGCTGCTGGGTCGGACAGAGAACAATCCAGAGAACAATCCAAATATCATCCAGAGAGTCTTAGGAGGCCTGCTGGGTTGGACAGGGAACAATCCAGAGAACAATCCAGAGATCATCCAGAGAGTCATCTACAACCTGAAGAAGATGGAGAGTGATGACATTTCTCCTGACAGAAGCATCAACATCTTCCACTGTCTGACTGAGATGAACGACCACTCAGTTCATCAGCAGATGAAACAGTTCCTGACGTCAGAGAACAGATCAGAGGAGAAACTCTCTGAGATCCACTGCTCAGCTCTGGCCTACATGCTGCAGATGTCAGAAGAGGTTCTGGATGAGTTGGACCTGGAGAAGTTCAACACATCAGACCAGGGTCGATGGAGACTGATCCCAGCTGTGAGGAACTGCAGGAAGGCTCGGTGAGTCCAGACATGATCAATAACATGTTCAATCAGTGTGTGTGTGTCTGTGTGTGTGTGTCTGTGTGTGTGTGTGTGTGTGTGTGTGTGTGTGTGTGTGTGTGTGTGTGTTTGATAAAGTTATTATTAATATGTACATATACATTCTCATTGTTCTCATGTACATATGAGAAAAACTAGATCAGATGTGGAGAGTGAAATCCAATGTGATCACTGTGCTGGAATTTGATGGTTCCGACAAACGACCATGTGGGGTCCAAGGGAGGTTGTTGTATATATACTGTATCTATCTATATATATATATATAAAGATAGATACATATATATATCTGATCTAATCAAACAGCTAGCACAGTGTGAGGAGACGATCACTGACTCAGTGTTTGGATGAGAATCACTGACGGTTCCTTGAAACTGAAGAAGCAGGAAGTATAGTTTATTCTTCTTTCTTGTCAAACCAGAGTTCCCACTCTGCGTTTGTCCTCCACCACCAACCAGTGCAGTGTCCGTCCCTCCAGGTTCCTGACATGTTGACTTCACAAAAATATGGGGTCACTGTGACCTTTGACCTTTGACCACTGAAATCTAATCAGTTTATCTTTGAGTCAAAATGTGAAGAAATCCCCTGAAGACAGACTTGAGACATCATGTTAAAGAGGCCATGAATATGTTCTGTGACCTTGACCTTTGACCTCTGACCACCTGAATCTAATGAGTTCCTCTGTTAGTCTGAATGAACGCTTGAACCAAATCTGAAAGGATTCTCTTGAGGAGTTTTTAACAAAGAGGGGATTTACCAGGGTGAGGGTCACATGATCACGTTTTGTATGAATGTTGTGTTTTCTGATTTAATTCTCATAGATTTTATATTTTCTTTAATTACAGACTCGGTGGTTGTGACCTCTCAGAGACTCACTGTGAAGTCGTGGCCTCAGCTCTGAAGTCAGACCCCTCACATCTGAGAGAACTGGATCTGAGCTTCAACAAGCTACAGGACTCAGGAGTGAAGCTGCTGTGTTCTGGACTGGAGAGTCCAAACTGTCGACTGGAGACTCTGAGGTCCTTAAATCCTTCTTCACTTTTCAGACTTTCTTTCTTATTGGGTCATTATTTATTTAAATTGTCTCAGTTCTGCTCTGCTCACTGTCCCTCAGTCATCTGTCACTCACCCAGCCTGTCAGTCACGTCCACCTCATCAACTCCATTCACCTGCACTCACCTGCTCCTGATCACTAAGAAAGTGTCAGTAAATAACATGTGGACTGAGGCCGAGCACTCGTCCTCCTCAGGTTTTCAAAATAAGACACATTCCTATTGATACACGTTGGACAGTTGATAATTATAGAAACAAACAGGAAGTGACATCAGGAGCCATCCCTTCTTTAAACAGTGTTTAATTACACAAACCTGCTCAGTGACCAACAGACAGAGAAGAAGCTGATGAATGAAACAATGGTCCAACATGTCTGATCTGATATTTATCTTCAGGTCACAGACTGGACTGAGGTCAGCAGCATGTTGAGAGTCTGTGTTGACATGATGACGATCCAGAACAACAGGAGGACACATTCTAATATTCATATTTCTTTATCCAGGCTGAGGTTCTGCAGTCTGTCAGAGATCAGCTGTTCTTCTCTGGTTTCAGCTCTGAGGTCAAACCCCTCTCATCTGAGAGAACTGGATCTGAGCTGGAACAGGCTGCAGGACTCAGGAGTGAAGGAGCTGTGTGGTTTTCTACAGAGTCCAACATGTCGACTGGAGACTCTGAGGTCAGTTCACTGACTGACTTTTGTAGATCTCATATCTATAAAAACTATCTATACATAATTTATCATTTCATTCTAATTTAACATAATTCCTCTTCATACATAACTTGATTCCATTCATTAATTAATCTGTGACATTTTAAATATTCAGCTTCTTGTTAAAACACTGAGTTTAGTTCTGGATTTCCTAAACTGATCTGCAGGACAGAGACCGGGTCCAAATAATCTATTTGTTCTGAATCAGGACTCGTTTTTAGTCCAACATGTCTGATTTCATATTTATCTTCCATGTTATGAGTCTGTGCTGACATGAATATGTGTCTGTTATTTTCACACATGAACTCAGTTTACTTCAAAGTTTTATTCTTTATCCAGGTTGAGGAGCTGCAGTCTGTCAGAGATCAGCTGTTCTTCTCTGGCTTCAGCTCTGAGGTCAAACCCCTCTCATCTGAGAGAACTGGATCTGAGCTACAACGACCTGCAGGACTCAGGAGTGAAGGAGCTGTTTGATGTACAGAAGAGTCCAACCTGTCGACTGGAGACTCTGAGGTCAGTAGATGGTTGGAGTCAGTCCACGCTGCTTTCATCAGTATTTTACTAAACTGTATCACAGATCCAGGGTCTGTGCTACCAAGCAGGATTTGTGGTTATCAGGTTAGTTTTTTCAGTTCTACGAAGCTCGTCCACTTCTTAACCAGGTAAATCACCATGGTAACTTCTGATGAACAGCTAACCTGCTCCAGGTTAAGTTGGAGATCAACCCGTATAGAAGCTGCGCCCACTGACCACAGTGACTCTACACTGTTGTGTGGTGCACACTCTCCTTAAAGGGACGGATAAGGGAAGTTTAAATCAACGTCTGGTTGGTTCAGTTGATCTCTAACTCACCCAGAACATCTCAATGTCTCCAGACTCATCCTGTCCCCAAAACACCAGATGACCTCAGCTTCCTGGAGACAGGTCCATGTGTGTGTCCTCAGAGACAGTGAGACAGTGTGTGTCCTCAGAGTCAGTGTGTGTCCTCAGAGACAGTGTGTGTCCTCAGAGACAGTGTGTGTCCTCAGAGACAGTGAGACAGTGTGTGTCTTCTTGTCTTCCACTTGTCTTGTTAGTAAACAACAGATTTAGTTCTCGTGGTCTCGAGTTATTTATCTCGTTCACACGTTATTATGTCGTGGTCTCGTAATATATTTCCACCAGGGGGCGCTGTAACTTACACAAGCTGGACCACAGCTGACAGCTTCACACGAGGAACAGAGACGGTGTCATCTTCATCTGATCTGAGACAGTTTGTCCTCTCACTTCATCAGTGAAGAACTGATCAGGTGGATCTTTGTCACAGCTCTGAGATCAGTGGGACTGAAGCCTCTCCTCATCACATGGTAACCAGGAGCTCTTTATACAGAGCAGAACCTCTGCTGAGGTCCATCTGTCTCCTCTGGTCCCAGTTTGTCAGAAGCAGATGTTCATCAACACACAGTGAAACATGGCTTCACCTGTAACAGCAGTAAATCCACCTCTCAGGTGTCCACTCTGCACTTTGACATGCAGAGGACACACACTGAGCTCTTAGCGTGTTCATTCCAACACGTGAACATGAAGCAGAGAGGAAGCTGCTCCACCTCTGAACAGGACTGAAGTCCCTGCTGCTCTTTCTACTGGATGAGCTGCATCACTGACTCACAGCTGATGAAGTGAATCTCTGTTACACTGATGTCTTCTTCTCTCAACAGGTGGTGGGGGATATCTCCGTGGAGGTGAGTGTGAAGAGGACAGTGTGTGTGGACGGAGGCTGAGCTGTGTCCTGAGGATCCAGAGGCTGAAGCAGCAGCAGCTTGTGTGTAGTCTCCAATCTACACAACCCCTAATCTGCATGTGTTTGTGAGATGAAGCCGGAGCACCTGGAGAAAACACGGGGAGAACATGCAGACTCCACACAGGAAGACCCCATCTGAACCGGATTCAAACCAGCAACCTTCTTGCCCAGATTGTGTTTATTCAGATGAAGAATGTGTTTATTGAAATGACACAACACAAGCAGAATATATAAACCCTCTATAAAGAGTCACATACAGTGTGTTTAAGTTTGTCTTTATTATTGTCCACCTTTGTCCCTCAGTGTGTCTCCATGTGTGTAGAACCACATTCTGTGTATATGTTTGTTTATGATCTTAAAGTTCCTGGATTCACGTCACAAATTGATTTAGTTCAACACAAAGTTCAACACATTGAAATATATATATAAAGAGGATCAGTGACTGTATATAAAGACTGGGAGAAGAGTGAGGGGTTTTTAGTGGGTCAGTGGAGCCCGGGACTGAGCCTGGTCTTCCTGCAAATCTCTGGTCTGTACAGGTTCTATGTTCAATAGAGGAGGACGGTTCACTGGTCCTTCATTTTTAAATTCTGTGTGGTTGTGTGACATGTAGTTTTCTTTTATAAAATATGACATGATCAAAGTGTTATTTAATACGTTTATTTCATGAAATGATTTATATAACAGTTAACTTAAAAGTCAAAAGTCTCTATCTCTCTCCCCCCTCTCTCTTTCTCTCTATCTCTCTCCCTCTCTCGCTCTCTCTCTCTCAGTATCTCTCTCTCTCTCTCTCTCGGAGTGCATGTTGGGACTGAGTGTGGTGAGTGAGCTGGAGAAAGTTTGTTCAAAGTGTTTGATTTTTCTACCTCTTTTCTTTGGTCTTTTTCCCTCTGCACTTATATTAGGTGTTTTTTGTTTCTGTGTGAGTGACAGTGTCATGAGCAGCAGTTTTTAGTTGTTAGTTGTGTGTTTGTGTTTGTGCAGCATGGCTGCTGCAGGTGGAGGCTTCGGCCTCCACAAGCTAACACGCCGACACGGCATCAAACTGTGTCCAGATGTGGACTGCTCGGTGGAGGAGGTCGGTCTGGCTGTGGGTGAGGTTGTGGGGTATGACAGTGTGAAGTCGGCCTCACGTATGAACAGTGCTGTGGTTGTGTTTGTGGATAGCATAGAATAAGCTAACCAGCTACTGGAGAGGGGAGTGGTGATTCAGGGCTCCTTCACACCTGTGTTGTCCCTGGCTAATCCGGTCAAGAAGGTTCTCATTTCTAATGTCCCCCCATTCCTGAAAAATTATCTATTAGAGAAAGAACTGGCCAAACATGGACAATTAATGTCCCCTATAAAAATGATCCCCATATATAGTAAATCTCCATATCTCAAACATGTCGTGTCTTTTAGGAGACACGTGTTCATGGTGCTGAAGAAGAGTGAGGAAGAGTTGAACCTGGTCTTTATTTTACTAAACTGTATCACAGATCCAGGGTCTGTGCTACCAAGCAGGATTTGTGGTTATCAGGTTAACTTCAGGTTAGTTTTTTCAGTTCTACAAAGCTCGTCCACTTCTTAACCAGGTAAATCACCATGGTAACTTCTGATGAACAGCTAACCTGCTCCAGGTTAAGTTGGAGATCAACCAGTATAGAAGCTCCGCCCACTGACCACAGTGACTCTACACTGTTGTGTGGTGCACACTCTCCTTAAAGGGACGGATAAGGGAAGTTTAAATCAACGTCTGGTTGGTTCAGTTGATCTCTAACTCACCCAGAACATCTCAATGTCTCCAGACTCATCCTGTCACCAAAACACCAGATGACCTCAGCTTCCTGGAGACAGGTCCATGTGTGTGTCCTCAGAGACAGTGAGACAGTGTGTGTCCTCAGAGTCAGTGTGTGTCCTCAGAGACAGTGTGTGTCTTCTTGTCTTCCACTTGTCTTGTTAGTAAACAACAGATTTAGTTCTCGTGGTCTCGAGTTATTTATCTCGTTCACACGTTATTATGTCGTGGTCTCGTAATATATTTCCACCAGGGGGCGCTGTAACTTACACAAGCTGGACCACAGCTGACAGCTTCACACGAGGAACAGAGACGGTGTCATCTTCATCTGATCTGAGACAGTTTGTCCTCACATACAGTGTGTTTAAGTTTGTCTTTATTATTGTCCACCTTTGTCCCTCAGTGTGTCTCCATGTGTGTAGAACCACATTCTGTGTATATGTTTGTTTATGATCTTAAAGTTCCTGGATTCACGTCACAAATTGATTTAGTTCAACACAAAGTTCAACACATTGAAATATATATATAAAGAGGATCAGTGACTGTATATAAAGACTGGGAGAAGAGTGAGGGGTTTTTAGTGGGTCAGTGGAGCCCGGGACTGAGCAGTTTATTAACTGAACAGTTAACTGACTGAACAGTTAACTTAAAAGTCAAAAGTCTCTATCTCTCTCCCCCCTCTCTCTTTCTCTCTATCTCTCTCCCTCTCTCGCTCTCTCTCTCTCAGTATCTCTCTCTCTCTCTCTCTCTCGGAGTGCATGTTGGGACTGAGTGTGGTGAGTGAGCTGGAGAAAGTTTGTTCAAAGTGTTTGATTTTTCTACCTCTTTTCTTTGGTCTTTTTCCCTCTGCACTTATATTAGGTGTTTTTTGTTTCTGTGTGAGTGACAGTGTCATGAGCAGCAGTTTTTAGTTGTTAGTTGTGTGTTTGTGTTTGTGCAGCATGGCTGCTGCAGGTGGAGGCTCCGGCCTCCACAAGCTAACACGCCGACACGGCATCAAACTGTGTCCAGCTGTGGACTGCTCGGTGGAGGAGGTCGGTCTGGCTGTGGGTGAGGTTGTGGGGTATGACAGTGTGAAGTCGGCCTCACGTATGAACAGTGCTGTGGTGGTGTTTGTGGATAGCATGGAATAAGCTAACCAGCTACTGGAGAGGGGAGTGGTGATTCAGGGCTCCTTCACACCTGTGTTGTCCCTGGATGATACGGTCAAGAAGGTTCTCATTTCTAATGTCCCCCCATTCCTGAAAAATTATCTATTAGAGAAAGAACTGGCCAAACATGGACAATTAATGTCCCCTATAAAAATGATCCCCATATATAGTAAATCTCCATATCTCAAACATGTCGTGTCTTTTAGGAGACACGTATTCATGGTGCTGAAGAAGAGTGAGGAAGAGTTGAACCTGGTCTTTAGTTTTAAAATTGAGGAGTTCAACTACACAGTGCACGTTACATCAGGGAACATGAAATGTTTTGGCTGTGGGAGGGAGGGACACCTGATCCGCTTGTGCCCGGACAGAGCCGGTGGGGGCCAGTCGGCTGCCTCTGCATCGGGGCCTCCGCCTGCCTTGGCCGTCGATGGTTCCGCTGCTCCTGCATCGGGGCCCCCGCCTGCCCTGGCTGGTGGTGTTTCCGGTGCTCCTGCGCCGGGGCCCCCTCCTGCCTTTGCGGGTGGTGGCTCGGCTGCTCCTGCACCGGGGCCCCCTCCTGCCTTGGCCGTTGATGGTTCCGCTGCTCCTGCACCTGAGCCCCCGTCTGCCTTGGCGGGGGAAGGCTCGGCTGCTCCTGCATCGGGGCCCCTGTCCTGATGGAGCCGCGGGGCGACACACCAGGTTCACGGGGGGAGGACAGTGAGGACGTCCATCAGGAGAACGAGGTCAGAAACACTCAAACAGACACTAGAGGAGCAGAGGCAGAGCTCTCTGATGAGGAGGATTTTTTGATGAGGAAGAGTTTAAAAAACTGTCAGCCAAAAGAAAAAAAAAACAGAAAACAAGACAAATAGTGACCAAGCTAAAAAAGTTTCAAAGAAAAACCCACCGTGTTCTTCCTCTCAGTCAGAACACAGGAGAACAGGCAGGTGGATGAAGAAGGTGTTTACACCTTCACCAGCATCCAGACCTTTTTACAACAGACTAAGGGCTCAAGACTGGTTAGAGTAGAGGACTTCTTCCCTGATTTGAAACTTTTCCTCCACTCAGTGAGACACTCCGTGTTGAAGGATGAGGATGACCCGTGGTTCACAAAACAGGAGTTTTACCGCCTGAAAAAAATAATGGCAAAAATCCGAGCCCAATTGGCCACTTGATGTTTTCCTCTGTCTGTTTTGACCCTTTACGTTTTGGTCTAAAGAAACTCTCATCCGACCTGGTCTGGAGACCAGTAGCCCGTGCCATACTGGAGCGGTGTGGCCCTCACCTGGACTACGCTGCAGGTCTGGCCTCACGTTTGGAGGATCAGGTCAGTCAGGTGGTCAGCCTCCTGCTGAGAGGCTGGAACCAGCAGCTGACTCACCCTGACCTCCAGTTGATCGCTGTGATGGACTCATTCAGCCGGACTCCAGTGATCCTCTTCCCGATATCGTATCTTTCCCGCAGTAGAGTCTTGTTGAAGTCGATGTTTGAAGAGAGGAGACGCGGATTCAGTACTTACAAGTATAATGTTTATTACACATGAGTATTACAGGTCAGGACGAGTTTCTAGAAAACTCGGAGATAACACACAGGCCGAATAGTGAAAATCTGCCTTGACTCTGCAAGTTAAGGCGTTTTATAGGGGAGTTGTTTACCACAACCCTAGAGATTTAATGACGTCACTTAACCGGGCCTTCTGTCTAAATTTGGGAATGTGTCGTACCTTAAGATTTAAGGACCCGCTGAAAACCATCTCTCCTCTTATTATTCCATAGGCAGTTCAAGGATAGTTCAGACAAGGAGAAACACACTAAACACATCTGGAGATAATACTTAAAGGTTTGAACTTAAGATTCAAGGCGCCTTAAGATATTAATGTCATTATGATCTATACTTATGCTAGAGAAACTCAGTAGCTGAATATTAACTTACCACTTATGGTTTGTAACTGTGCTATGGATATCTATTAGCTAAAGGAATAAACTACATATTTCCCCGTAGACTTAACAAAGTCTCGAAAACATACAGGTGTATAATTCCAATAATAAATCAACTGTGTGTAGGAGTGAGAGTGAAAAACCTGTCAGGCAGCTATCTTTCCTGAAAATCCATCAAACAATTTAGACAGGAAAATTCTCTCACGGTCCCTCTGCCTCGGGCGACCATACATAGTATTCCTACACCACTGAAATTAGGAATCTTAGCAAATTGTGTAAGGAAATTACTTTAAGCAAATACATATGGAACTCTCAGCAAATAAAAACAAAATAATGTCCAAGGTCAGGCTGGTCGACCCATCAATTCTTCCAATGGACCTTTTCCTTCCTAACACCACTTTCCCTAACCATCACGAAAAAGAAAACATCTGAGGTCCCAGTATATTTACCTAATAACAGAAAACATAATTTTCCAGGTTATTAACACACAGAGAATATAATTCACTTTTAATATTACTCATGCAATATATAAGAAAAAACACAAAATATAGAACACTGCAGTCTCTCATCAGCATTGACTCCCAGTTGTAGTATCGATGACGTGTTGAATCTGGATATTGTATCGTTGTTCAGAGTCCTTCAGTCCATTGGTGTTGTTCATGTTTGAAGTGTCTGAATCCATTCAACACATCAGAGTCCCTGAACATTCACCACTCTCATAGTGGTCCTCCCCCAAAATGTTCTAGAATGAAAGAGAAGAAAAGAAAACCAGTATCTTTGCATACAAAACAGATACACATCAATATAGATTAACACTCTATAAGAAAATGTGAAAATATAAGTCACATTAATCCATTTCCCCTCTGGAAACACATCACTAATGTAATGAGAAACTATGAACTTGCTAAAAGATTGTAAGTATTTGGAACAAATGAAGCACACTGTTGTACTGCGACGTTGACAACTTAGAAATCTTGGATGAATCACAAATCATGTCATCCTCCTTTCTTTCTTTCACTGATGTTTCTTCAATATTCTCCTCCACCATAGTCTGTCCAGCTGTTGCACTCACAGGCAAACTGTCCACAATTATAACATTCTTCTGAATAATGTTCAAAATTTGGATTGAAACTTCCCCTCCAGGTTTGCGCTTGGTCAAAAGCTGACTCTTGGTAGGAGATGACTGGAGCCACCGATGGTGGCTGGAACGTTTGGAGCTGAACCTGGTTCAGCTGTGATTGCAGTAATGACTGATCTAGTGGAGCCTGATTCTGTAGAACCAGAACTTGCTTATTAATTTTCTTATTATCCACCAGTTGTATTTGATGGAGTTTTCTAAGAACCTCTTGGTCTTGTTGTTTCTGATTATGCTCCTTTGTCCTATACAGCACCACATGATGGGCTATATGATCTGTATAAACCAAGGGGCAACATCCTGGGCTGAGCGATGAGGCCAATACGGAAGTGTAAAAAGCTGCAGTTCACTGGGTGGCCACTTGAGGCTGGCTCCAAGAAACAGAAAGTCTCATTGACTCCAATGTTAAAATGCCCAACTTTACAGCAGAATTAAACCTGTTTCCAGCATGGTTCAACCTCTGGTTTTAGTCTCAATCGCGAGGTTCTTCATTCATGACAACTCTGAGGGGGGTGAATTTTTTTCTAACTCCCCCGTTTAAGCGATATTGAGGTTTAAAAGTACGCATAATTAGGGGCGTGGTCTATTGATTGACACCTGGGCACAGGCTACGATGCGGGCACAGCTTGTCACTAGCCGCTCGTTAGCTCCCCTCAAGCCACCTGCAAGCTGCTCGGTCCACTCGTAGGTTCCTGTCGGCGGATCCCCGTCGATGCACTCGACACAAACCATGGCTTGCTGTGCAGTTCATTGTGCTAACAGACCGTCTCACAGCTCTGTTGTCAAGTTCTTCCGGTGAGTGAAAATCGATTTTTATTTAATTCAATAATTAGAACCGTAGCAATAATTAGCAGGTAGCATTGCTCACCATGCATGGCTTGTTAGTTTATGTCGAGATTAAGCTAATGTTGTTTAAGCTTGTGTTCGCCGCATAGACTGTAGGTTCCTCTCTGAGCAGCACAGCCCGATGCGGTCCTCATGCTACATTATGGAGCGTGAATGCTAGACACAGTAAACCGGTGCGCATTCTAGACATAGTGGAGAAGTGTTTCAATGTAGAAATGGGGAGTTTTAGTTACAGCGATCAATGTTGGTACGTCACATAAAACTACTGCCCACATATGTAAGCCTGGTCACAGGAATGAAAGCTTAAATGATGCTATATTATCTCTTTAGCATGAGTTTTTTATCGAGACTAACCCTATTTGTTAATGTTAAGGCTATATACATCTGGCAAGGGTAGATGATGATAATAATAGTTATTATATTTATATATATTTGTTTCACTAGATGATGTGTCATCAGTGGTTTCAGTGAAATACTTTCCATCATTTACCGCTTTCAAACTCTATTAAACTTATCTCACTTGTGTGTTAGAAACGTGAATATGGCATGAAATAGTAACTATATGAATATGAAATAACTTCAACAAATAGGCCCATAATAACACAAAAAGAGGCAATGCAACAGATGGATTATGTGAACTGGGATATCTAAAAAGACTGAAGTTATTGACATTTTATTGTTTGCATATACATAAGTATGAAGATGGTAACCTGACAGATATTGTTTTTTACCTATTTTTTTGTACGTGTAGTTTCCATCTAGGTGATCCTGAGAGGCTAGACCTGTGGGTGATCAACATGAAGAGACAGAACTGGATTCTGAGTCTCTGCAGTCAACACTTAAGAGACATCACTTGAGCATTGACAAAAGGGTACACAGAAATGTTTTAATAACTTCTGAGTTATCAAGCAACTTGATTGTTACATGGCAACTACAATTTTAGCATGAACTGTGTACTGTACATTTCTAGCCTGAAGGACTCAGCTGTGCTGACGGTGTTGTGTCTCTTATGGGGAATTAGAAAAATAAAGCACTGGGTTTTTATCTAAAGTGTATCAAATCAGATTGTAAAAGATAATAATTTTTTTAACCAACCATAATGAAGATAGAAATTAAATCTATTATCCATGACACATAGCAATGATTGCCAACTCTAAACAGTTGCAGGCCATCTTTAGTTGAGGGAGAAAACGTGAAGTGTTGGGCCGTTGAAGCTTGTGCAGGTCGTCCTCGTGTTGACCAGCCTGAAGCTGCCGATCTCCACCATGTTGCTGCTGAGGACAGATCCGGTGGTGCAGTGCTTCATCTGATGAAAAGAAGAAACTCACTATAAAATAATGTTTTGTGTTGTGTTTGTTCCAGCAAAGACTGGTTCTTACAGTTTATTCTGTGTTCATCACCACAGATTTCAGACAGAACCAATGTACTGGGCTCTGGGTTTGTACCCTCATAGTTGAATGCACATATTGTAAGTAAGTCTGGATCAAAGTGTCAGCCAAATGAAATGTAATGTACTGAAAGAAATAAAAACTTAGTACAAATGGATAAAATGTATTTCTACCTCATCTGTAATATTCAAGGTGATAATCTCCCACAGAGCTGTTGATAACAGTCCACATCAAGTCTCTCCACTTCCCTCTGTGGAAAAATAATTATATAATTAATGAGAACTGTTTACAACACTGGTGTGTGGAGATTATAATCTTATCTAATCTGACCAATTCACTCTAAAATTCCATAAAGACTAAATAAACTAGATGGGAATGGAGAATATACCAGCCTGTATCAACACATTTGTGAAACATAGTTACTATCACATGCAGCTTACACATGTAGTGTATTGATATTAACTTATTAAAATCAAGTCACAACCAAACACAACTCTGTAGTTAACTTGCTTCAATCTTTCGATTAGATGAGTTAAATAAACGGTAATTTTTATAACAATTACATATTAAAAACCACTTGAGGCATGTAAGGATATGATTATGATAGATAAAGCAATAGGTTTTGTTGTTGTAGTTTCAAGGTAACTTACCTCTAGTGAGTTCGTAAAGATCGTGACCAGCCGGACCAGCTACAGCACAGCGCTAACCGGTTAGCAGCGTCGGGTAGCATGTAGCCTAGCTCCTTAGCCCTGAGCTAACCTGGAAACGCTGAGCTCCGCGAGCATCGCTCGGCTGTCAGTCTTCACTCGCGCTCCTCCTCCTTGCCCATTGATTCGTTAGCCAGGAACGAGGAGGAGTAAGCACCGGCAAGATGGCGCTGGGGGAACGCCTCCTACTAGCCTCATTCTCACTCTGCAGAAACCAATGGGTGACGTCACGGACCCTCCGTCCATCTATATATACAGTCTATGGTATAAACACCTTTTTCCATGCTTCCCTCCTCACTGGTAGGGGCAACCCCTTCTGTATTTTGGCTCTCAAAATTGACTGCTCCATTTGATTAAAATCAGGGTCATTTCCTGTGATATTTCTCCAAACTTGATGAGCTCTGGACACATAGGCTCTCGGGTTTTCTTCCTGTCCCAGTGGTTCAATAAGAATGTTGTCAGGATGTACATTTGTCGGAAACGTCTCTTTCAGCGCTCTACACACTCGACCTCTATTTGCACAAAACAGCTCTGAATCATTCACAGCAGTTCCCACATATTGATCAAGTCCTGCTTTCTGTAGAATATCTCCCATAGCATGAACTCCAAGGAGATTAGCCAAGAGTCTTTTAATATCTCCCATGGCAAGTTGTTCTCCCACCATGACATATCTGTATTCTGCAAGGCTTATACTCCAAATTCTGCCCTCGGACGACCACTGGAAGCATCTTCTTGGGTGTCAATTGTTTTCTTGGGCTAAGATTGTTTTTCATGACTGATAGTTTAGAGCCCTCTTTCTGCAGCTTTTCCCTCTGGGTATGCAACTCCTCTACCTGGTTCTTCAGTGTTATTTGTCTTTCTGTTTGTCTCGTATTGTCTATGTCCCTAGCTTTCTTATCGTTTGCAGCTTTGATCAATTTCTGTCCCTCATTTTCAAGCAACTGGAGAATGTCAAGCTCCATTTGTCTCTTTCTGCTGCGTTTTTGCCCCTTTTTACCCCTCTTTTGCTCAGCCTTGTATGTAGACACAAGTACTCGCACTATTCTGATTACATCTGGGTTCATAGTCCCCTCTACCGGCCATGGTCGGTCAATTTTAGGCCAGCGTTGATGCCATTTCTTGGATATCTTTGAAACGTTAGCGATGTCTTTAACTAAAGGATTATTTTTCTGTACCACATCAACAGGAGTAATTGGTTTTGGACTTTGAGTGTCCTTTCTCCACATAGTAACAGCTTACTCTTGCTAAAATTTAAAGCTACTTAAAGCTGATTTTTTAAACCAATTAACAACTTGACCAATCAATCAACAAATCAATCAATCACGTGGTAAAGCCAATAGTTCACCACAACCAATAAAAAATGAAATTAATTCAACAACTGCGAAGGAATCAAAAACAACACAACACAAAAGTTCCCTTCTAATATTTGACAACAAGATCACGCACTCCCACAAGTGACTGAATCTCCAACACAGCCCCGATCAGAATAAACCATGCTCAAACAGTAAAACTTGCATTTGCAACTCTCAGTAGAGTTTAAACCAAACAATCCTATTTCATTAATTAATTAAATGCATTAACTGGTCAGTCCGTTGCCAATCCTCATATCTTGTTTTGACTGACTACAGCATGTAGTCTTTCATGTGCATGTAAGCAGATGAATGTGCTATATCAATCTCCTATAATAGCTCACAAATGAAAGTAGGTTAAAATAATTATCAGCAATATCAACTATAGATGAGAACACATACAAATATGTAAAATTCAGGTTTTTGCTAAAGAGTTTGTGGATAAAACTGTACCGGCCTTGTTCAAACTGAAGACAGGGGCTGCACATGCAGATGTCAGCAGGCCTCAGTCCGTGATGCACTGGACAGTTGCCTTCTCGTCTCTCCACCTCAATTCCCACTCATCGTAAGGGAAAAGAAACAGATCATGATTTAGTATCTTATGAGCGATTCAATATGATTTGTACACATTTGTACCCGTTAGCTGGGAGATAAGCTAGAAAATGAGTCCGACAGCTTTCAGGTCATTCACAGCTGAGATCATTAAAACAGTCCAAGTCATAAACTATTTGGACAGTTTGTATATGTATATAGATACATTTCCCCCCTTTTGTCATTAATGGATAACTTAAGAGAAAGCACCACACTAAAATACATCAAGTCATATGTATTCAAAATGCATCAACTATAATACTGTAGGAGAAATCACACTGCTGTTGTTTTAGACACAGTTATACGCCTTTGTCAACCAGTGCTGTAAAATTTCAGCCAACATCCTTTCTAAACATGATTCATCTCATGCGTTAACTTTTATTATCAGAGAGAGTTTGAGACAGATAGTGGCTGGTGAGTCGCTGTTTTTGCTGCTGAATTCACTCTGGGCCATTAATAAAAGTGTGAGCATTACACTTGCACACGTTATCTACCAGCAGTTGTAATTTCATACCATGCATCATCCATGTATACTTTAGTTTATTTCATTCTAATAATATCTTTAAAGTTCTCAATATTGTATTATGTATTCACGGCTGTATCAATAACTTCTTTCGTAAAGCAGTTTAACTGTTTGATTTTCATGTGCAGTCTGTGCACAGCACATGTGCCAATCCCAGTGAGGAAAAACAGACATGTTAATCTCATTTATATCAGCCCGTAGTGTAGAATATGGACATATTTAATAAAAATATGTCGGCAGTCACTAATCAATGCAAACAATTTCCTCACATTATCACCTTAAAATAAATTCTGACTTATCTCTCCTCCTATCAAACTATCATTATCTAGTATATAAAGTTTAAAATGTCAAGTTAAACCCAATGTGTTCCCAAATTAAACCCTTAAATAAGTATTGTCGAATTTTTAGTGAAAACCAAATGAAACAAAAAGTTCAAAAAGTTTACTACAAATAAACAAATTGTGTTTTTGGCTTACACCCTATTTTTTTTTTTTTAAACTCCTTTCTGTAAATGGCAGAGAGGAGACCTTGAAAATTCCTCTTCATGCTTAGAGGATGTATACTCCCCCTTTTCTGAACAGATGCTTTCTCTCAGGAGAGCCGAGGAGAGGTCCGAGGAAAAACTCCTTTCAGTCCCTGCTCCCCCTCAGTGACTCCCCTTTCAAGTCAAGCAAGAATCATATACTTCCCAATTTAAAACAGGGAAAACTCCACTCAGTCCCTGTTCCCCTTCAGGGACTCGCCGTTCAATTGTCAAAGCTCCTTTTACATTTAAACAAATGTTAAAGTTGCCTAATCACTTTAAACAACTCTCTCTCTCCTCTGTTTTGAGAGTCCATGATGATCTCTATTGCAAATAGCATACATGTAGTTCCCATTATTTGTTTAAAGGAATTCATAGAACCCTTTCCCCACACTTTATCTTTATTGCGTGAGCGAGAAAAAGAGAGAGAGAGAATTCTTTAAAATGTGCGAGTCTGTCCATGGCCCCGCAAGAGAATGTAAATCACAATAAAAAACCCTTTTGCTCCAACAGAAAAGGTGCAACGGGATATTCATGTAGACACAAAGACCCCCACACACACACACCACAGCACTGAGGGCAAGCTCCCCCAGACCAACGTACACCAACTCTCACAGCACTAGAAAACACTACAAACCGGTGTGGGAATGAAAGGTGTAGTTATATTAATTTAAGTCCTCCTAATGAGGCTCATAATTTTCTTACGTCTGCTATAAGGGCAGCTCATGAAAGATGTGGTTATAAAAATTAAGTCCTCCGATTGAAGCTCATCGTTTGATAACGTCTGCTATACAGGAAGCTCATGGTGTCATTAAACCACTAGTTCAAAAGTCCCCTTAGTAGGAGCTCATTGTGTAATTACGAGGCTCATCGTAAATACACACACACATCCAAAAAACACTGCATATTTCAATTCAAGAACACAAACAGCACTTATCTCAAAAACAACTTAACAGTTACACAGCATATCCCTTCTGCATTTTTGTCTCACACACACACACACAGACCACTTACACACACATCTCAAAGAGCCCCTGTACACAGACGCACACACAGTCTCAAGACCAACCGACAGACAAACCACGGAGCATGCTTTTCGGCGCTTTTTCCTTATTTCCATTATCTTAATTTTTGCTACCTTTTGAGATGTAGATCATCCGATGAGAGGCTGCATCAGACACTGTTCGTCAACAAATGTCAGAGTGGGAGCATGCATTCGGATGTTATGTCTACTTCCCCAGTTATTTAAACTCAGGCCCATTCTACTTAGCTCCTTCACTGAGGGCTCGACTATCCAGATTCTGCGGCTCGTTGATCAATTCCTTAATCTTATTTTCCTTGTTTCTTACCACTTTACATTTATTTATTTATACGAATTGACCTGGGCCCAGGTTGTCCCAATTTTTCTCTATAACTCAATTCCTGTCTATGCCTTAGCATTATTGTAACTCAATGGAATTACCGCGATTTACCATTAAGAAATTGAGGTACCATTTTTCTTAATTCTGCAAAGATTACCACCTCATCTTTACAATCTTAGCTATTCTAAACTATGTCCTCTTCGTTATTTCAGTCCTTTTTAACTGTTACACCTTTTCCCCCCCTTAATTTGCGACGTATACTTCGCAAATAAAGTCAAATTTAGCACGGATCTTTTCCTCAGACATCAACACAACAAGAACATCCCCAAAATCAGGTTTTTCAACGGTGCGACCTTACAGCAAACATAGAACAGCAACATTGAACGAGCCAGCGTCCAGTCAAAATGAGAAATCCTCACTGCTTGAAGCTGTTGGAGGTGCAGCAGGTCACAGCTCGTCTCTGTCGTGACGCCAATCTATCGTATCTTTCCCGCAGTAGAGTCTTGTTGAAGTCGATGTTTGAAGAGAGGAGACTCGGACTCAGTACTTACAAGTATAATGTTTATTACACAAGAGTATTACAGGTCAGGACGAGTTTCTAGAAAACTCGGAGATAACACACAGGCCGAAAAGTGAAAATCTAGGTAAGGTAAGGCGTTTTATAGGGGAGTTGTTTACCACAAACCTAGAGATTTAATGACGTCACTTAACCGGGCCTTCTGTCTAAATTTGGGAATGTGTCGTACCTTAAGATTTAAGGACCCGCTGAAAACCATCTCTCCTCTTATTATTCCATAGGCAGTTCAAGGATAGTTCAGACAAGGAGAAACACACTGAACACATCTGGAGATAATACTTAAAGGTTTGAACTTAAGATTCAAGGCGCCTTAAGATATTAACATGTCATTATGATCTATACTTATGTTAGAGAAACTCAGTCGCTGAATATTAACTTACCACTTATGGTTTGTAACTGTGCTATGGATATCTATTAGCTAAAGGAATATACTACACCGATGAAAACCTTTTGTTCCCGAGTTTTAAATGTGGACGTTCTTTGTTTGAACTCAAAAAAGAGCAGCTGGTTTTTGGCAATTTTTTTTGGTTTGAATATTGTATTATTGTTTTTTCTTTTCGTTCAATTTTATTGATATGTTATAGTAACTTGTTTGTTGGAGCTAAACTGAGAAAATAAAAGTGACTTAAAAAATCAAAATCTCTCTGTCTGTCTGTCTCTCTCTCTCTCCCCCCCCCCCCCCTCTCTCTCTGCCTCATGTAAACTTGCAGTTGTTCTACATGTATTTATGTATTGCTGATCTACACTGATGAGATCTAGACCTCATACTTACTACAGTGGGTGGATTAAAGGCCTGAGTGGAGACACACACATGAAATGGACCTTGCTTGTAAATACCTGGTATGTGCCTCTTATCAGTTCTGCCATGTAACTAATAATTATGAATAACGATGATGTATATTAAAGAACTCTATTTTCTATGGTTTCCTTCCTTCATGTGTAAGAGTTTAGTATTTTGTGTTGATACTTAAACAAACGTGTTTTTCTTTGAAGCAAATAAAAACAGTTTTTTTAACGTCACGATTCTCCAATAAGATTGGAGATCAAAATGTTTTATACTGTATGTGAATAAAACACTAAATGACAACTTACATGTCAAATAAATCCAATGAAAAGATGATCAAGGCTTTGGTCAAGTTTTTTTAAGTACACAACGTTCAAATGATGCATCACAATGCAGCTGTATTTCTCTAGATCTATAAACCAACACTGTGACTGGACTGTTTAAATGTGTGTTAAAGTGAAGATCTGGCTTCATGATCCCACACCGTCCATTATTAACTAAATACATAATCATAAGTTTGCTATCTACATCATAACATCACAATAAAACATTAACTGTGAACCAGTTAATCTTCATGGGTATGAACTGGACTTTGAACTGGGTGGAATCAAGAGTGAACTGGTTCAACAGGGAGAAGGAGCCTGATAACAGGGAGCGGTCAGACTCCATTTTCACCTGGACGAGCAGAAGGAAGGAAAGTGAGCAGGTGAGTGTGAACACAACTTTCTGAAAGTTTCACTGTCTCACTCTCACACCTGCTGTTAACGTCCGTCTGCTGATCACATGACTCTAAGTTTGTCAGTTCACACCTGGTGACAGACGTCATGTGATCGGATCCCAGAGACAGATGTGAACAGCAGGTCTGGATCAAAGAGCCTTCAAAGGACTAATTAACAGAGTTAACTCACAGCTTCACTGAACGTGTTTTCACCATCACACGTTACAGCAGTGGTCACCAACCAGTCCAGAGTCTTCACTGTGGATCACAGTAAAGCTCTGGACTCACTGGGTGAGGTGTGAGTACACACACACACACACGCACACATACACACACACATATAACTTCATACAGGTTTAACTTTTGTGTGAGTTTTAAAGTGAATATAAAGTTGAAGAGCTTGTGTTTGGCCTTCATTTGGGCACAAAGCCATAGAACTGAGTGGAGACACAGAGGCTGCTTCAAGCTGTGACTGATGTGCTCTCAGTGTTACTGTCTATAAAGTTCTGTGATTCATTTCCAGCCTTTATGACGTGAACATGATACTAGATGTTGAGTTTCCTTCTCTTAGTGGCCGGGGGTTGAAGGTCACATGAACTTTTACAAGCATGTATTAATTAACTTTAATGTAGTTGATTGGTTTGAGTGGAGATCAGGAAATGAGAGAGAGAGAGAGAGAGAGAGAGAGAGAGAGAGAGAGAGAGAGACTTTTGTCCTTCACCTGAAGTTTTTTACTTTAAATATAACTCCAGCCTTCCTGAGGTTTCTGATGTGATCACTGTATTTCCTTGTATTTAAGAAGTCCTTTGTACTCAAATAAATACCAGTACTTCAAACTATGAAGCCCTGCATCTATTTGGGCATCACAGGAAGTGTTGCAAATATTTGTGTTTGTGACGTTTTCAACAGATAAACATTGAAACTGGTGTGAAAGATCGTTTCACTGTGTTCTGCTGTAAACTGAGCGCAGAACCAGAAGCAAATAGACCAGACCTTGAATATCTAGAAGAGCAGCGTAGCCGGTGCAACATGGACGAGGACACTTCAGAGCAAGTTGGACCATCAACCACAAAGTAAGAGACCTGCTACAAACATGTGAAGCTCCAAACTGAATCCTCAGAGAATGAACCAGTGAATGATGTGTTCTGAATAAAAACATGTTTGTGTTTGCAGAGGTCAGGACCAAAGACTGAGAGCAGAGTCTCCAGGGTCCAGCTGTCTGTCTCTGAAGAGTGACTGGTCCATGGACACTCCTCTAGACTTCAGTAATGAACCTGGACCCTCACACACAGAGTAAGAGACTGTTTCTACTGGGACCTGCTCTGAAGAGGATCTAGTTTCCTCTAGTGTGGCCCCTGCATCAGGACACAGCTTCATTGAAGTTGGTGACTAATCTCTCAGAATCACTCAAAGAGCTCAGACCTCCACCAAGAACCAACACGCTCCTTATGAAACCACTTTGAAATCCACTAGAGACTCATTTTGATTTGGATCTGCACCAAATTCCACACACTGGTAAACATCAGTCCTCTGAACATGCCTGTGAAAGAGGACCCCCCCCCCCCCCCGATCTTGTTCCCAGACCATAACCTTCCACCAAGTTTACTGGTTGTCTGTTGTTTTTTATAATCCCACTAACGAACCAACAAACACACAAACATACTGGGTGAAAACAAAACCTCCTTGATAGAAGTGATGACAACCTGTGACTGTGACATGTGAGTTATCAGGACATTTCTTCACAGGGAGAGGAAGAGGAGTCATGTTTCTGAGGAGGAGCAGTCGTCCTGCTGTGCTTCGTGTCAGGACGTCCTGAAGGATCCAGTCTCCACCAGCTGTGGACACTGGTTCTGCAGACAGTGCATCACCTCATACTGGGGCCAGTCTGGTTCTTCAGTAGACTCCTCATGTCCCCAGTGTGGACAAAGATCCAGAACAGGAGCTGGAGGTCAGACAGCCGGTCAGAGCAGCACTGTACATGTGTCTGCTGATGTCTTCACTTCTGACAACAGCACATGTGGTTTTATTTTGTTCCTTCATACAGCATCAACATTTAACATCGTTAGAAAAGCACAAAGTTAAAAAGCTTTTATTTTCTGTAGTTTTTCTGTATCTGATGAAAACAATCAGCAGATTCTCAGATTCTCTGTCTCTCACATTGTTTCTTGTCTTTCAGCAGATCGTGGTCTGCAGGAGGTTTCAGATGAACATAAGCTCAGTGTGAGGAGGAGATGTGAACATGTGACTGAAGGAAGTGATGAAACAGGAAGTAGAAGCCTCCTCAACAGGATCTACACTGAGCTCCACATCACAGAGGGACAGAGTGAAGAGGTTAATACTCAACATGAGGTGAGGCAGCTTGAGACGGCTTCCAAGAAGAAGATCCTCCAGGACACTCCCATCAAGGTCCACGACATCTTTAAAGCCTCCACTGACCAGCAGAGCAGCATCAGAGTCGTCCTGACCAACGGCGTCGCTGGCGTTGGAAAAACCTTCTCGGTGCAGAAGTTCACTCTGGACTGGGCAGAGGGTTTAGAGAACCAGGATGTGGGTCTGCTGGCTGTGCTTTCGTTCAGGGAGCTGAACCTGGTGAAGGACCAGCAGCACAGTCTTCTCACGCTGCTCCATGTTTTCCATCCAGCGTTACAGAAGCTCACGGCAGAGACGCTCGCTGTCTGTAAACCTTTGTTCATCTTTGACGGCCTGGATGAAAGCAGACCTTCTCTGGACTTCAACCACAGGGAGCTTGTGTCTGAGGTCACACAGAGGTCATCAGTCAACGTGCTGCTGACAAACCTCATCCGGGGGAATCTGCTTCCCTCGGCTCTCGTCTGGATAACCTCCAGACCTGCGGCGGCCAATCAGATCCCTCCTGCATGTGTTGACAGGGTCACAGAAGTACGAGGCTTCACTGAGGCCCAGAAGGAGGAGTACTTCAGGAGGAGATTCAGTGATGAAGAGCTGTGCAGCAGAATCATCTCACACATCAAGACGTCCAGGAGCCTCCACATCATGTGTCAAATCCCAGTCTTCTGCTGGATCAGTGCTACAGTTCTGGAGCACATGTTGACCACAGACCAGAGAGGAGAGCTGCCCAAGACCCTGACTGACCTGTACTCACACTTCCTGCTGGTTCAGACAAAGAGGAAGAACAACAAGTACGGTGAGGGACATGAGACGACTCCACAGCAGCTGACGGAGGCTGACAGGGACGTTCTCCTGAAGCTGGGGAGGCTGGCACTTAAACATCTGGAGGAAGGAAACATCATGTTCTACCAAGAAGACCTGGAGCGGTGTGGTCTTAATGTCACAGAGGCCTCGGTGTACTCAGGAGTTTGTACTGAGATCTTCAGAAGAGAGTGTGTGATCTTCCAGAAATCAGTCTACTGCTTTGTTCATCTGAGCGTTCAGGAGTTTCTGGCTGCAGTCTACATGTTCAACTGTTACACCGAGAGGAACACAGGAGAACTCAAGAACTTCTTGGGAACATATGGGAACATAGACAGAACCTTCTCCCTGGATGACCTCCTGAAGAGAACCATGGAGAAATCCCTCACCAGTACAAATGGTCATCTGGACCTGTTTGTTCGCTTCCTTCACGGCCTCAGTCTGGAGTCCAACCAGAGAGTCTTAGGAGGCCTTCTGGGTCAGACAGAGAACAATCCAAATATCATCCAGAGAGTCTCAGTGTGGCTGCTGGGTTGGACAGGGAACAATCCAGAGAACAATCCAAATATCATCCAGAGAGTCTTAGGAGGCCTGCTGGGTTGGACAGGGAACAATCCAGAGAACAATCCAGAGATCATCCAGAGAGTCATCAACAACCTGAAGGAGATGAGGAGTGATGACATTTCTCCTGACAGAAGCATCAACATCTTCCACTGTCTGACTGAGATGAACGACCACTCAGTTCATCAGCAGATGAAACAGTTCCTGACGTCAGAGAACAGATCAAAGGAGAAACTCTCTGAGATCCACTGCTCAGCTCTGGCCTACATGCTGCAGATGTCAGAAGAGGTTCTGGATGAGTTGGACCTGGAGAAGTTCAACACATCATACCAGGGTCGATGGAGACTGATCCCAGCTGTGAGGAACTGCAGGAAGGCTCGGTGAGTCCAGACATGATCAATAACATGTTCAATCTGTGTGTGTGTGTGTGTGTGTGTGTGTGTGTGTGTGTGTGTGTGTGTGTGTGTGTGTGTGTGTGTGATAAAGTTATTATTAATATGTACATATACATTCTCATTGTTCTCATGTACATATGAGAAAAACTAGATCAGATGTGGAGAGTGAAATCCAATGTGATCACTGTGCTGGAGTTTGAGGGTTCAGACATACGACCATGTGGGGTCCAAGGGAGGTTGTTGTATATATACTGTATCTATCTATATATATATATAAAGATAGATACATATATATATCTGTTTGATATATCTAATCAAACAGCACAGTGCGAGGAGACGATCACTGACTCAGTGTTTGGATGAGGATCACTGACGGTTCCTTTAAACTGAAGAAGCAGGAAATATAGTTTATTCTTCTCTCTTGTCAAACCAGAGTTCCCACTCTGCGTTTGTCCTCAACCACCAACCAGTGCAGTGTCCGTCCCTCCAGGTTCCTGACATGTTGACTTCACAAAAATATGAGGTCACTGTGACCTTTGACCACTGAAATCTAATCAGTTTCTCTTTGAGTCAAAATGTGAAGAAATCCCCTGAAGACAGACTTGAGACATCATGTTAAAGAGGCCATGAATATGTTCTGTGACCTTGACCTTTGACCTCTGACCACCTGAATCTAATGAGTTCCTCTGTTAGTCTGAATGAACGCTTGAACCAAATCTGAAAGGATTCTCTTGAGGAGTTTTTAACAAAGAGGGGATTTACCAGGGTGAGGGTCACATGATCACGTTTTGTATGAATGTTGTGTTTTCTGATTTAATTCTCATAGATTTGATATTTTCTTTAATTACAGACTCGGTGGTTGTGACCTCTCAGAGACTCACTGTGAAGTCGTGGCCTCAGCTCTGAAGTCAGACCCCTCACATCTGAGAGAACTGGATCTGAGCTTCAACAAGCTGCAGGATTCAGGAGTGAAGCTGCTGTGTTCTGGACTGGAGAGTCCAAACTGTCGACTGGAGACTCTGAGGTCCTTAAATCCTTCTTCACTTTTCAGACTTTCTTTCTTATTGGGTCATTATTTATTTAAATTGTCTCAGTTCTGCTCTGCTCACTGTCCCTCATTCATCTGTCACTCACCCAGCCTGTCAGTCACGTCCACCTCATCAACTCCATTCACCTGCACTCACCTGCTCCTGATCACTAAGAAAGTGTCAGTAAATAACATGTAGACTGAGGCCGAGCACTCGTCCTCCTCAGGTTTTCAAAATAAGACACATTCTTATTGAAACACGTTGGACAGTTGATAAGTATAGAAACAAACAGGAAGTGACTGTCAGGAGCCATCCCTACTTTAAACAGTGTTTAATTACACAAACCTGCTCAGTGACCAACACACAGAGAAGAAGCTGATGAATGAAACAATGGTCCAACATGTCTGATCTGATATTTGTCTTCAGGTCACAGACTGGACTGAGGTCAGCAGCATGTTGAGAGTCTGTGTTGACATGATGATGATCAACAACAACAGGAGGACACATTCTAATATTCATATTTCTTTATCCAGGTTGTATCAGTGCAGTCTGTCAGAGATCAGCTGTTCTTCTGTGGCTTCAGCTCTGAGGTCAAACCCCTCTCATCTGAGAGAACTGGATCTGAGGTACAACTACAACCTGAAGAACTCAGGAGTGAAGGAGCTGTGTGGTTTTCTACAGAGTCCAACCTGTCGACTGGAGACTCTGAGGTCAGTTCACTGACTGACTTTTGTAGATCTCATATCTATAAAAACGCATTTATACATAATTTATCATTTCATTCTAATTTAACATAATTCCTCTTCATACATAACTTGAATCCATTCATTAATTAATCTGTGACATTTTAAATATTCAGCCACTTGTTAAAACACTGAGTTTAGTTCTGGATTTCCTAAACTGATCTGCAGGACAGAGACCGGGTCCAAATAATCTATTTGTTCTGAATCAGGACTCGTTTTTAGTCCAACATGTCTGATTTCATATTTATCTTCCATGTTATGAGTCTGTGCTGAGATGAATATGTGTCTGTTATTTTCACTCATGAACTCAGTTTAATTTACAGTTAAGTTTTATTCTTTATCCAGGTTGATTAACTGCAGTCTGTCAGAGATCAGCTGTTCTTCTCTGGCTTCAGCTCTGAGGTCAAACCCCTCTCATCTGAGAGAACTGGATCTGGGACTAAACTTCCTGAAGGCCTCAGGAGTGAAGGAGCTTCTTGATCTACAGCAGAGTTCAACCTGTCGACTGGAGACTCTGAGGTCAGTAGATGGTTGGAGTCAGTCCACGCTGCTTTCATCAGTATGTTACTAAACACAGTCAGTATCACAGATCCAGGGTCTGTGCTACCAAGCAGGATTTGTGGTTATCAGGTTAACTTCAGGTTTAGTTTTTTCAGTTCTACGAAGCTCGTCCACTTCTTAACGAGGTCAATCACCAGGGTAACTTCTGATGAACAGCTAACCTGCTCCAGGTTAAGTTGGAGATCAACCCGTATAGAAGCTCCGCCCACTGGCCACAGTGACTCTACACTGTTGTGTGGTGCACACTCTCCTTAAAGGGATGGATAAGGGAAGTTTAAATCAACGTCTGGTTGGTTCAGTTGATCTCTAACTCACCCAGAACATCTCAATGTCTCCAGACTCATCCTGTCCCCAAAACACCAGATGACCTCAGCTTCCTGGAGACAGGTCCATGTGTCTTTATTGAGGAGTGACGTCAGAGGTGTCCACCACAGGGTGTGTCCTCAGAGACAGTGTGTGTCCTCAGAGTCAGTGTGTCTTCAGAGTTAATGAGACAGTGTGTGTCCTCAGAGACAGTGAGACAGTGGGTGTCTTCTTGTCTTCCACTTGTCTTGTTAGTAAACAACAGATTCAGATCTCGTGGCCTCGAGTTATTTATCTCGTTCACACATTATTATGTCGTGGTCACGTAATATATTTTCACCAGATGCCACCAGGGGGCGCTGTAACTTACACAAGCTGGACCACAGCTGACAGCCTCACACGAGGGACAGAGACGGTGTCGTCTTCATCTGATCTGAGACAGTTTGTCCTCTCACTTCATCAGTGAAGAACTGATCAGGTGGATCTTTGTCACATCTCTGAGATCAGTGGGACTGAAGCCTCTCCTCATCACATGGTAACCAGGAGCTCTTTATACAGAGCAGAACCTCTGCTGAGGTCCATCTGTCTCCTCTGGTCCCAGTTTGTCAGAAGCAGATGTTCATCAACACACAGTGAAACATGGCTTCACCTGTAACAGCAGTAAATCCACCTCTCAGGTGTCCACTCTGCACTTTGACATGCAGAGGACACACACTGAGCTCTTAGCGTGTTCATTCCAACACGTGAACATGAAGCAGAGAGGAAGCTGCTCCACCTCTGAACAGGACTGAAGGCCCTGCTGCTTTTTCTACTGGATGAGCTGCATCACTGACTCACAGCTGATGAAGTGAGTCTCTGTGACACTGATGTCTTCTTCTCTCACCAGGTGGAAGTGAGTGTGAAGAGGACAGTGTGAAGAGGACAGTGTGAAGAGGACAGTGTGAAGAGGACAGTGTGAAGAGGACAGTGTGTGTGGACGGAGGCTGAGCTGTGTCCTGAGGATCCAGAGGCTGAAGCAGCAGCAGCTTGTGTGTAGTCTCCAATCTACACAACCCCTAATCTGCATGTGTTTGTGAGATGAAGCCGGAGCACCTGGAGAAAACACGGAGAGAACATGCAGACTCCACACAGGAAGACCCCATCTGAACCGGATTCAAACCAGCAACCTTCCTGCCGCGATTTTGTTTATTCACATGAAGAATGTGTTTATTGAAATGACAACACAAGCAGAATATATAAACCCTCTATAAAGAGTCACATACAGTGTGTTTAAGTTTGTCTTTATTATTGTCCACCTTTGTGTCTCCATGTGTGTAGAACCACATTCTGTGTATATGTTTGTTTATGATCTTAAAGTTCCTGGATTCACGTCACAAATTGATTTAGTTCAACAAAAAGTTAAACACATTGAAATAAATATATTGTATATAAAGATGATCAGTGACTGTATATAAAGACTGGGAGAAGAGTGAGGGGTTTTTAATGGGTCAGTGGAGCTCAGGGACTGAGCCTGGTCTTCCTGGAAATCTCCAGTCTGTACAGGTTTTTTGTTCAATAGAGGAGGACGGTTCACTGGTCCTTCATTTTTAAATTCTTTGTGGGTGTGTGACATGTACTTTTCTTTTATAAAATATGACATGATCAAAGTGTTATTTATTACGTTTATTTCATGAAATGATTTAAATAAAAGTTAACTTAAAAGTCAAAAGTCACTCTCTCCCTCTCTCTCTGTCTCTCTCATGTAAACTTGTAGTTGTTCTACATGTATTTATGTATTGCTGATCTACACTGATGAGATCTAGACCTCAGACCTATTACAGTGGGTGGATTAAAGTCCTGAGTGGAGACACACACATGAAATAGACCTTGCTTGAAAATACTTGGTCTGTGCATCTTATCAGTTCTACCATGTAACTAATAATTATTAATAACGATGATGTATATTAAAGAACTCTATTTTCTATGGTTTTCTTCCTTCATGTGTGAGAGTTTAGTATTTTGTGTTTATACTTTATGAGTCAGTTAATTAAAGTCTGTTGGTCCAAAAAATGTTGTTCCAAGGAGGGGAAAAAAAAGGTTACGGTGAGTTCTCTCCTACCGCTCGCAGGGCAAGGAGGCCTTTAGGGAAAGGTTGGTTCTGAAAAGTCCATAAAGGGGATAGCTCGCAATCAATTGTCAGGGGGAAAAAAGAAAGGCGGGGGGTGAAAACCTGACCTGATCAGTTTACCGGTTGTTCCAACGCTGAGTTACCGGTAGTTTCACACTGCACACGTTGAGTTACCGGTAGCTTCACTCTTCGCACTGCTCAGCCAGCAAAGAGCCATTGAAGGAAATAAAAGAATTAGTCCAAAAAAAGTCAGGATTACATTTAAATCATACAAACCTTTGACTAAGGTAATAGTTCATTATATACTAATTGACTTAACAAAGAACAAAACATTCAATCAAAGTACAACACAAATGCAAGTAAATACAAACAAACATTACTAATTGATCATGGATTCCCCAAAGGGGGTTCGTTAGCATTGTTAGCATTAAGCTAACGGACACAGACAGAGTCAACACACAAACACACAGGCTAACTAGCATCACGCTATACTACTCATACAACACAGAGGACTCAACTCACCTTCGCACTGCCAAGCCATTAAATAGGAAGTGCGCCTCTTGACCCGGATAATTATAGTGCCGAAACCGGAAGTAGTAGTTGCACTTCCGGTTTCGGAAAATAATTTATATATATATTTTTTTAAATGATTTTAAAGTCATAAGACCTGGGTTACATGTCATTTAAGGTCATCCTTGTCCCACTGATGTATGTTCAAGAATGTGTGTATATATTTAATATTTTGTATAAATGTAAGCATGACCTCCCATTGCGATAATAAAGCCTACTGTTTAGATAAGTCCTTTACAGATAAAGTTATTATTATGATTATTATAAATATTAACCATGATTCCTAAAGCCTGAAACATGCTTCTGCGTTTTCACGGGCCCGTAAGCGCAAGAGCCCTTCCGGGTCCCTTACGTGCTTATGTATCCCTTCTTACGTGCTGACGGGTGTCGCCCCACTTTTCTAAAATTGACGGCAAAGCTCCGCAAGCTCACACAGCCCGCAAGGCTGTGATTGGTCTGCTCTATATCCCTTCTGGAGCTGCATTTCCGGTTTCATGCCCCATAATACAGGCAGAAACAACGGGAGATTTAGAAGAATGAATATGGACCAAATAGAAGAGCGTTTGGCAGAAGAGATCCGAAAGTATGTCCACTTGTATAACCCGTCACTGACTGGCGTATTTGTCCGCCTGAAAAAGGCTACAAGGAGCCGAAGTAGCTATGTAAATAAACAATCGATGAAGAAGAAAGAAGGCGTCTCTCAGGTCGTCTTCGACAAAAAGCATTACTCCGCCTAGTGTTCTGACGCGGAATTGCTTTGTAAGACGCGCAACGGTTGGGGAAGCATGAATGACAACGAGTCTTGCGCCACAGCGGCGTGAAAAGACGCAGACGCAGTCGCAGAAGCATGTTTCAGGCTTCAGATTTCATTATCAACTCCATAAAGAAATGAAATTGATGTTTTATAGTTTAACGGAGACATATTATACCCATTTCACCACAGTTGATATGGTTCCTTGGGGTCTTAATGAAATGTCTGTAAAAAATTTTGGTCAAAATACCACAAGGGTCATTTAAAACAGATTGACCTGTTTTGAGTTATTTAAATACATGCATTAGATATGTGTGTATACATTATAATTGTATGTGTATTTTCTTCATACAGGGCATATATTCTGAGCGCACACACACAGACACACACACAGACACACACACACGCACACACATCCAGTTTCACGTCTTTTATCTCCCTTAGCATATTTAAGGTTGTTAAAATCATTTTAAGTCACTGTCCTACACATATATTTCTGTATCTGTTTGTTGTGTTTCTTCATTGAAGCTACAATTTTCAAACTACTACACCTTCTGATAAAGATGTACATTATTTAAATACATGCATTAGATATGTGTGTATACACTATATAATTGTATGTGTATATTTATTCATACAGGCCATATATTCTGAGCGCGCGCACACACACACACACACACACACACACACACAGAGACACACAGACAAAGGGTATGAGTCTATTTTAAAGCGAGCGACGGAGGCGGCAACGAGCTGATGGTGACCGGCACCGGTTCGTGCAGCTCGGGGTGCGTGGAGTAAATCTGTGCGGGTCACAAAAGTTATAAGGCGCAGCTCTCTCCCCCCCTCCTCCTCATCCGCCGCTTCGCAGCCCGGGCATCACAGGAGAGGCTGTCCGCTGAGCGAGCGCCTTAGCACGGGTACAATGCAGCCGGAGACCGGGGGGGTCCTGGAACACGTTCCAGTGCTATTTTCTAACAAAGACAGACACACACAGAAGCTACGACTCGGGTTAGCCTCCGAGTGCATTGTTTTCTATGTATACCTGCTGCATGCACGGAGCGCCAGACACACACACACAAGCTACGACTCCGAGAGCATTGTTCCTCCACTCCGGAGCCGAAATGGGATCTCCCCCCCCACCTCCCAGTCAGATGCTTCCTGGCTGGGGTTCCACATGCAATACTGCTGTAAATACGTTCACAAGCAGCCATTCCAGAAAGTGCTGCAACTTTAAACACAAACTAACAACAAACTAGCGTTAGCCCGCTGCTGCTAACCGTAGCGGGACACACACAGGGCACACAAAGGCTGGAGATTTGTCACAGATCGATAATGATCAATGATGAAAATGAGACATACCCTTCAGACGTGGGGAACCCTGAGCCGGTGAGACGTGTGAAGTCAGCGGGAGCATCGCCAGCCTCGCAGTGAGCCGCCCGGGTACAGAACCAACAGCCGGGGACCGAGCAGCCGGCTGCTGCTGCCGCCGGCTGGCAAGCCGGGCACTGATTGCTATGAGGCTAACGCCACCTAGCTTACATGTCACCGTCAATTACCGAAACAAAACAACAGCTTTTCTAGTTGAAGACACTCACTGCGACACGAGACACGCACCGTCAACGATCCCCTGTCCGTGGGGAGATCAGTCAGGCGGCTGCTGCTAACCGTAAACAAACACTGACAGGTCCATCAGAAGCGAGCCGCTGACATGGAGCCACAGCCCAACATCACCTAACGAGCCCGAGCTGAGGAGGGGGCTTTGTCATGTGACTTACCCCGACCGCAGGCTCTGCTTCTTGGACAGATCTCCGCCTCTCACCCCGCTCACCGGCTGGTTAGCGTCCCCCCTCGGCTAGCTTCCCAGCCAACACCCGCCGCCTCGAGCTGAGGAGGGTGCTGTGGCTCGTAACGTAACCCGGTCTTCTCCTACACCAGATCTCCGCCTCCAGGGGGGGGGGCTATGCCATGTAGACCGACTGTGACGTCAATTCTGGTCGTATTCCCATTCGACGCACTCTATCGTATAGTTTCTTACATAGAGGAACCACAACAAATTGCGGGAGTTGTTTTTTTCCAGAGTTTTTGGGACGGTAGACATGCCAGATACCAACATTAACGTGTAGAAGCACTACAAAAGTGGATTTTTTATAATATGTCCCCTTTAAATAAAACTATATTCAGCCTCATTAAAGAACAGAGGAGGATAGAAAACACAGAAGTGACCTAGATTTAAGAAGTGGACAAAAGTAAAGTTCTCACAATACTGTCGTTAAACTCCATAGAATTAAAGGAAGGAAATATAAAATGAATATAGAAATATACACTAATATGAATGGAATAAAAACTAATATAAGAAGACAATATACAGTGTGATCTTCAGGATGGTTTTGACAAAGTGAATCCGATGAACTGGACTCAAACCAGTTCACTGTCACTAAGCAGATGAGGATCATTACTTCACTTTTTCAGATTCTGCAGAAAGTCACAACGAGTCATTTCTATATTTCCATATTCATGCAGTTGGGCAGTCTGCTCGTTATCACCTGACGCATCCTTCATTAAGTCTCTGTATCTTATTATTTATAATATTCAAATGTTATTTGAGGGGAGTTTTTCCTCCTGCAGAATCTCTCTCTCCCTCTCTCTGTCTCTCTCTCTCTCTCTGCCTCATGTAAACTTGTATTTGTTCTACATGTATTTATGTATTGCTGATCTACACTGATGAGATCTAGACCTCATACTTACTACAGTGGGTGGATTAAAGGCCTGAGTGGAGACACACACATGAAATGGACCTTGCTTGAAAATACCTGGTCTGTGCATCTTATCAGTTCTGCCATGTAACTAATAATTATTAATAACGATGATGTATATCAAAGAACTCTATTTTCTATGGTTTTCTTCCTTCATGTGTTAGAGTTTAGTGTTTTGTGTTTATACTTAAACAAACGTGTGTTTTTCTTTGAAGCAAATAACAACTGTTTTTTTTTTTTTTTCAAAATATTTTTATTAGAAAGATACATTACAATACTTCCAATGAAAGAGATACAATTTCCTTTCCTTTTTTCTTTTAAACACATGGATATGCACACGGACACATAAACACATATGAATATAGAAGAAGATAATCAGATTGAATTAAATTAGTACAGAGTACCGTGTAAAAACAATGAACAACCCCCCCACCCACGTCCACACTCAGCACCTCATGATCAACTCACATATTACTTGTTATTGATGCAATAATAAAAGATACAACAGTAACAGGCACACATTCAGTTGGGAAGTACCCTCAAATTAGTGAAATAGGAAATAAAGGGTTGCCATTTGTGGAAAAATTTGACTGTACATCCTCTCAACGTATATTTAATTTTCTCAAGTTTTAAGAAAAACATTACGTCTTTGAGCCACTGGGAGATAGAAGGATATTTAGCAGATTTCCAGTGTAACAACAAGGAACGCCTTGCTAATAAGGATGTAAAAGCTATGATGTCCTTTTGTGTACGGTTAAGTACAAGTGAAGAGTCAGGAATCCCAAATATAGCAATCAGAGGACAAGGTTGGAGGTTTACTCCAAGCACAGTGGACATAATAGTAAAGTAACCCGCCCAGAAACCTTTCAGATCCGGACAAAGAAAAAACATGTGGCTAAGGTGACAAGGAGAGCTATAACATTTATCACATTTGTCTTCCACTTCTGGATACAGTTCAGACAGTCTAGACTTAGAAAAGTGTGTCCTGTATAGGACCTTAAATTGAATAAGTCCAAGACGAGCACAAGAAGTGGTAGATCGTATCCTCTCTATGGCCTGCTCCCAGGACTCCTCATGTATTTGTATTCCCAGTTCCCTTTCCCATGTACACTTAAGTTTAGCATTAGAGTGGTCGCTAAAAGCTAAGATAATATCATACAGCTTTGAAATGATTCCTCTGTTATGAGGAACAAATGATAGCATGGTTTCCCACTGGTGTTCTGTAGGCAAAGAGGGGAAATTAGGAAAACACCTAGCCACAAAGTTGCGAGTTTGAAAATAGCGAAACAGGTGAGTAACAGGGAGGTCATAACGAGATGACAAATTTGCAAAACTATCAAAGACACCATTTACATATAAATATCTGAATTGTGTAATACCCTTGTTGTGCAACACTGAAAATGTCGAGTCCAAAAGTGATGGAGGAAATAAATGGTTGTTATTTAAAGGACCTAGGGAAGACGCAGCTACAAATTTAAAGTACCGTCTAAATTGATACCAGATTTTGAGAGTGTTAAGAACCACTTGATTATCGGTATATAAAGACGGTCTTGTAGGTAAAGAGGAATAAAGTAGAGCAGGTATAGAAGACCCCCTACAGGATGATAATTCTAATTTACACCAAGAGGATCCAGGAGATTTTAACCAATAGCAAAGTTTATGAATGTGAGCAGCCCAATAGTAAGTTTGAAAATTAGGTAATGCAAGTCCTCCACTAAGTCTGCATCTCTGCAAAATAGATTTACGAACCCTAGGTGGTTTCCCACCCCAAATAAAAGAACGTATCATCTTATCCAGTGAGTCAAAAAAATGTTTTGGCAAAAAAAGAGGAAGCGACTGGAATAAAAATAGAAATTTTGGTAAAATATTCATTTTAACAACATTGATCTTGCCAATTAATGAAAGGGGGAGGTTACCCCATCTTTGAATATCTGATGAAATCTTTTCAGTGAGAGGAGTGAAATTAGCAGATGCAAGGCTGGATAAAGAGCGAGTTACATTAATACCTAGGTATTTAAACCCTGATGGACTAAGTTGAAAAGGTAAATCTGATTGTTGAATGTGACATGCTGCAGTATTAATGGGAAAACACTCACTTTTCCCCAGATTCAATTTATAACCTGAGAAGGTGCTGAAGTTCTCCAAAGTACTTAAAACAGCAGGGATAGAAAGAGTAGGATCAGTTATGTACAGTAACAAATCATCCGCATACAGTGATAATTTATGTTCGATTCCATTACGGATGATTCCTTTGAATAAAGGGGAAGATCTTAATGAAATAGACAGAGGCTCAATAGCGATGGCGAAAAGCAAAGGTGATAAAGGACAACCTTGGCGACATCCACGTTCGAGGGCAAAATAATCAGAATAAACATCATTGGTATGAACACTGGCCTTAGGGGATGAATAAAGAAGACGAATCCAAGAAATGAATTTATCACCAAATCCGAATTTCTTTAAAACTGCAAACAAGTACTCCCACTCTACCCTATCGAATGCCTTTTCAGCATCTAACGAAATCACAAGTTCAGGAAGTTTAGCAGAATGTTTTGAGTAAATTATGTTGAAAAGTGTACGGATATTAAAAAACAATTGACGTCCCTTTATAAAACCATTTTGCTCTTCGGATATAATATGAGGAAGCACATTCTCTAAGCGGGATGCAATTACTTTAGCCAACACCTTTACATCAGCATTAAGCAGAGATAATGGTCTGTAGCAACCACAGGAGGTTGGATCTTTGTCCTTTTTAAGAAGGAGCGCAATAGTGGCCTGAGTCAGGGTAGGTGGTAATGAACCGCTTTCTAAGGATTCATTGAATACGGATAAAAGTAAAGGTGCCAATTTACCAATAAATGTTTTGAAAAATTCAATCGGAAACCCGTCAGGGCCAGGGGCTTTGTTAGATTGCATAGCTTTAATTGCATTTAATACTTCCTCAAGGGAGAGTGGGGAGTCGAGATGCCTGGCAGTATTTGTATCAACGACGGGATTTGAAAGATTCTGAAGAAATTCATCCATTTTAGTATTGTCTGTAGGAAATTCAGATTTATATAATGAATAATAAAATAATTTAAAATTAACATTAATTTCCAGGGGATCTGTAGTAATAGTGTCATCATTGTTTTTAATACTAGGTATCAAACGGGAGGTGGCCTGACGTCGTAACTGATGTGCCAGTAAACGACTTGCTTTGTCGCCATGTTCATAATATGTGCCACGACTGCATAGTAACAAGCGCTCTGCCTCTTTAGTTGAAAGGAGTTCGAATTCTGCTTGCAAATCAACACGCTGCTTAAGCAGTTCTGGAGAAGGGTTCAGTGCATATCTTTGATCAAGATTACTAATCTCAGAAGTAAGAACATTAAGCCTAGCATTTATCTTTTTATTAGAAAGAGCAGAGTAAGAAATAATTTGACCTCTCAGGTAACATTTAAGTGTCTCCCATAGCAATGAATATGAAGAGGAGTCATTTTGATTGAAAGATAAGAATTCATCAATAGAATTTGAAATGAGTTCGCAAAACTCTTTGTCTGCCAAAAGAAGAGAGTTAAATCTCCAAAGTGGAGGGCTACGTTTATAGTTAGAAAATTGAATATCTAATAACAAAGGTGAATGGTCAGATATTACAATACCTAAATAGTCAGAAGAATTTACACATGAATTAAGCGTACTGTCAATAAAAAAATAATCAATCCTCGAATATGAATGGTGCACCTGGGAGAAGAAAGAGAATTTTTTAGTAGAGGGGTTACGAAATCTCCACGGATCAATAAGACCATTCTGTTTCATAAAATCAGGGAATGTTTTAGACATAGCGGATTGAGACAGATTACGAGGACTAGACCGATCCAAGCTTGGGTCAAAAACACAATTTAGATCCCCTCCGAAAATCAGCAGGTGTGTATTCAAATAGGGGATGTTACTCAACAATCTGTTAGCGAATTCGACATCATCGAAGTTTGGGGCATATACATTTACCAACAAAACCTTTCTCTGCATTAGGGTACCAGCAACCATGAGGTATCTGCCATTCCTATCAGCAATAACATCAGTGGATGAGAACTGAACTTTTTTTTTAATCAAAATCGCGACTCCTCTAGCTTACGAATTAAAGTTTGAGTGGAAGACTTGACCCACCCAAGGGCAATGTAACCTATGGTGATCTTTGGTGCGAAGGTGAGTCTCCTGCAAAAATACTAAATCAGAATTTAAACGTTTTAAATGTGCAAAAACCTTAGATCGTTTTACAGGATTACCCATACCTCTGATATTCCAACTGATAAATCTGAGAGGTGTGCCTGACCCAGCAATGCTGGGATCTATATTGCCATTAACCATTTAAAAAAAAAAAATGCAAATGTTCATTGAGAGCTGAGGTGGGACACCCTTTCCCCAACAAACCCCTTAACACAAACACACCCAAAGTCCCCATATAACTACAGAACAAAGGAGACAGCAGTGTTTCCCACAATAACCAAAAGCCGTACACAATAGCGTTGCACAACTCGGAGACTACGCGAAACAAACCAAAATAAAAGAGAAAGAGAGAAGAAGTATCTCCCGCCGATTTCGACACTATTTAACAGTGTGTGCGCAATGATAACCCATTATATTGAAATTGGAGAAGCTCACAATACAACATATCGTTTCAACTAAAGGTGAATGTTCCAAAAAACTCTGCACATAGATCAGATTGATACAACAAGGCACGTGAATATATAGATTAACAAATAACAGAAGGCCCTCAGCCCTGTACAGACAAATACAGAAAGCATAAAACGAGGTATTGTTGATCTGATCTGAAGTACAAATATACCAAATACGGTGTAACCGTTATATAAAATAAAAATGCGTGCTATAAACAAACAATAGTGACACCAACCTAGTTAGTGCATATATCAGAGAACCACCTAATACTGCACAGGTGGCTTATTCAGTCTAGTGAGCACAAGCTTTGAACAATAAAAGGACACAGAACTGAAAAGGTATTAGAGCTCACTCAGAAATCAAGGTCTTGACATAGTTGCTGGCTACCGCCGCTGAAACGAAGTCCTTCTCAACCCCGTTGTATGTGATGCGAAGTCGCGCTGGATACATCAGACCATACCGAGCGCCGTCAATGCCACGGAGTTGGCGTCTGACCTCGTTGAATGCAGCCCGAGCCCGAGCTGTCTTGGCAGTGTGGTCAGGGAAGACCGACATTGACAAGTCTCCGACTTTAATCTGTCGCAGCTCTCTAGCGCGGCGCAAAATGTCAACACTGTCACCGTGATAGTGAAGTCTGCACACAATGGCTCGTGGACGATCTCCGGGCTTGGGTTTGGGTTGGAGGGTCCGGTGGGACCGGTCCAAAACTGGCTCCTTTGCCAGCCCGAACGCATCCTTCAGTAAGGCGGCTACAGCAGAGGTGATACAGGTGTCGGGACCCTCCGGTACACCCACTATTCTTATATTGTTACGCCGTGATCTGGACTCCAGGTCTTCACACTTATTCTCCAGCATGGCCACGTTAGCAGTGAGGGACTTGATAGTAGTTTTCATCTCGGCGATGTCATCGGAGCACTCAGTGAGCGCTAGCTCCATCCCCCCGACCGTACCTTTTAGCTCGGACATGGTAGCATCGGTAGCAGCTTTATCATTCGCCAGCTGTGTCTTCACTGCTTGCAGGTCGTGCTTGATAGTAGTCAACGCATCACCGAGAGCATCCTGGAGCTCCTTTTTAAAGATGTCAGCAATATCTTTCCTGAGCGAGGCCAGCAACTCGAGCCTGAGGGCCGTGGTGTCAAGGTCAGCGTGCGTCGAGGCAGCCACTGCAGGAGCCAACGGGTCACCTGAGGACGTGGTCGCGGCTTGGGGACCAGGCCGCAGTTGCGTTTGAATCGAATTGCGGGTTTTAGAGTTTTTTCCCGACATATTAGGAAGCTCAGAGTTAAACTTCCCAACAAAAAAGTACCGATGAGCAAAACAAGACCAAGTATGTGAACAAAAAGCGCAGATGAATTACATTTTTAAATCGAAATCGGCAGGAGCCTCCAAACTCACGTCCTACTCCATCAAAGCTCAGCAGCGCCCCCCCAACTGTTTTTTAACGTCACGATTCTCCAATAAGTTTTGAGATCAACTTGTTTCATACTGTATGTGAATAAAACACTAAATGACAACTTACATGTCAAATAAATCCAATGAAAAGATGATCAAGGCTGTGGTCAAGTTTTTGAAATACACAACATTCAAATGATGCATCACAATGCAGCTGTATTTCTATAGATCTATAAACCAACACTGTGACAGGACTGTATAGATGTGACATGACGTGACAAGACGGATCAGCCCGATCACAAGGAAACACGTCTTCACCGAGTTCACATGATGAAGACGTGTTTGACTCCAGAGTTGTACATTGTACGGCTCAGTCCCAGGAGACGCTCCCAGTCAGGACTCAGTGTGAAAGTGATTCATGATCCCACACCGTCCATTATTCACTAAAGACATAATCCTAAGTTTGTTATCTACATCATAACATCACAAAAAAACATGAACTGTGAACCAGTTCGACTGGTTTCAAGAGTGAACTGGTTCAACAGGGTGGAGGAGCATGAGAACAGGGAGCGGTCAGACTCCATTTTCACCTGGATGAGCAGAAGGAAGGAAAGTGAGCAGGTGAGTGTGAACACAACTTTCTGAAAGTTTCACTGTCTCACTCTCACACCTGCTGTTAACATCCGTTTGCTGATCACATGACTCTAAGTTTGTCAGTTCACACCTGGTGACAGACGTCATGTGATCGGATCCCAGAGACAGATGTGAACAGCAGGTCTGGATCAAAGAGCCTTCAAAGGACTAATTAACAGAGTTAACTCACAGTTTCACTTTTTATCTTCATCTGTTCATCAAGTGTTTAATAACACAACGTGTTTTCACCGTGGATCCCAGTAAAGGTCTGGACTCACTGGCTGAGGTGTGAGTACACACACACACACGCACACGCACACGCACACACAAACACACACACACACACACATAACTTCATACTGGTTTTGTGTGAGTTTTAAAGTGAATATAAAGTTGAAGATCTTGTGTTTGACCTTCATTTGGGCACAAAGCCATAGAACTGAGTGGAGATACAGAGGCTGCTTCAAGCTGTGACTGATGTGCTCTCATTCATTTATTAATTTCCAGCCTTTATGACGTGAACATGATACTATGTTGAGTTTCCTGGTGGTTGAAGGACACATGAACTTTTACAAGCTTGTATTAATTCACTTCAATGTGGTTGATTTGTCTGAGTGTAGATCAGGAAATGCTCAAGAGAGAGAGAGAGAGAGAGAGAGCGAAAGAGAGAGAGAGAGAGAGAGAGATTATTAGTAAGACTATTGTCCTTCACCTGAAGTTTTTTACTTTTAATGTAACTCCAGCCTTCCTGAGGTTTCTGAAGTGATCACTGTATTTCCTTGTATTTAAGTAGTCCTGTGTACTCAAATACATACCAATACTTCGAACTATGAAGCCCTGCATCTATTTCACAATAAAACATTTAAAAATAATAAATTGACTCAGTCGACAGAAACGCTGGTGTGCTTTTATTTTGAAATGGGTAGGCTACAGGAAGTGTTGCAAATATTTGTGTTTGTGACATTTTCAACAGATAAACATTGAAACTGGTGTGAAAGATCATTTCACTGTGTTCTGCTATAAACTGAGCGCAGAACCAGAAGGAAATAGACCAGACCTTGAATATCTAGAAGAGCAGCGTGGCCTGAACCACAACTGAGCCGCAGCCGGTGCAACATGGACGAGGACACTTCAGAGCAAGTTGGACCCTCACACACAAAGTAAGAGACCTGCTACAAACATGTGAAGCTCCAAACTGAATCCTCACAGAATGAACCAGTGAATGATGTGTTCTGAATAAAAACATGTTTGTGTTTGCAGAGGTCAGGACCACAGACTGAGAGCAGAGTCTCCAGGGTCCAGCTGTCTGTCTCTGAAGAGTAACTGGTCCATGGACACTCCTCTAAACTTCAGTAATGAACCTGGACCCTCACACACAGAGTAAGAGACTGTTTCTACTGTGACCTGCTCTGAAGAGGATCTAGTTTCCTCTAGTGTGGCCCCTGCATTAGGACACAGCTTCATTGAAGTTGGTGACTAATCTCTCAGAATCACTCAAAGAGCTCAGACCTCCACCAAGAACCAACACGCTCCTTATGAAACCACTTTGAAATCCACTAGAGACTCATTTTGATTTGGATCTCCACCAAATTCCACACACTGGTAAACATCAGTCCTCTGAACATATCTGTGAAAGAGGACCCCCCCCCGATCTGGTTCACAGACCACAACCTTCCACCAAGTTTACTGGTAATCTGTTGTTTTTTATAATCCCACTAACGAACCGACCAACACACAAACATACTGGGTGAAAACAAAACCTCCTTGACAGAAGTGATGACAACCTGTGACTGTGACATGTGAGTTATCAGGACATGTCTTCACAGGGAGAGGAAGAGGAGTCATGTTTCTGAGGAGGAGCAGTCGTCCTGCTGTGCTTCGTGTCAGGACGTCCTGAAGGATCCAGTCTCCACCAGCTGTGGACACTGGTTCTGCAGACAGTGCATCACCTCATACTGGGACCAGTCTGGTTCTTCAGGAGACTCCTCCTGTCCCCAGTGTGGACAAAGATCCAGAACAGGAGCTGGAGGTCAGACAGCCGGTCAGAGCAGCACTGTACATGTGTCTGCTGATGTCTTCACTTCTGACAACAGCACATGTGGTTTTATTTTGTTCCTTCATACAGCATCAACATTTAACATCGTTAGAAAAGCACAAAGTTAAAAAGCTTTTATTTTCTGTGGGTTTTCTGTATCTGATGAAAACAATCAGCAGATTCTCAGATTCTCTGTCTCTCACATTGTTTCTTGTCTTTCAGCAGATCGTGGTCTGCAGGAGGTTTCAGATGAACATAAGCTCAGTGTGAGGAGGAGATGTGAACATGTGACTGAAGGAAGTGATGAAACAGGAAGTAGAACCCTCCTCAACAGGATCTACACTGAGCTCTACATCACAGAGGGACAGAGTGAAGAGGTTAATACTCAACATGAGGTGAGGCAGCTTGAGACGGCTTCCAAGATGAAGATCCTCCAGGACACTCCCATCAAGGTCCACGACATCTTTAAAGCCTCCACTGACCAGCAGAGCAGCATCAGAGTCGTCCTGACCAACGGAGTCGCTGGCGTTGGAAAAACCTTCTCGGTGCAGAAGTTCACTCTGGACTGGGCAGAGGGTTTAGAAAACCAGGATGTGGGTCTGCTGGCTGTGCTTTCGTTCAGGGAGCTGAACCTGGTGAAGGACCAGCAGCACAGTCTTCTCACGCTGCTCCATGTTTTCCATCCAGCGTTACAGAAGCTCACTGCAGAGACGCTCGCTGTCTGTAAACCTTTGTTCATCTTTGACGGCCTGGATGAAAGCAGACCTTCTCTGGACTTCAACCACAGGGAGCTTGTGTCTGAGGTCACACAGAGGTCATCAGTCAACGTGCTGCTGACAAACCTCATCCGGGGGAATCTGCTTCCCTCAGCTCTCGTCTGGATAACCTCCAGACCTGCGGCGGCCAATCAGATCCCTCCTGCATGTGTTGACAGGGTCACAGAAGTACGAGGCTTCACTGAGGCCCAGAAGGAGGAGTACTTCAGGAGGAGATTCAGTGATGAAGAGCTGTGCAGCAGAATCATCTCACACATCAAGACGTCCAGGAGCCTCCACATCATGTGTCAAATCCCAGTCTTCTGCTGGATCAGTGCTACAGTTCTGGAGCACATGTTGACCACAGACCAGAGAGGAGAGCTGCCCAAGACACTGACTGACATGTACTCACACTTCCTACTGGTTCAGACAAAGAGGAAGAACAACAAGTACGGTAAGAAGAGGACTGACAGAGACGTTCTCCTGAAGCTGGGGAGGCTGGCACTTAAACATCTGGAGGAAGGAAACATCATGTTCTACCAAGAAGACCTGGAGCGGTGTGGTCTTAATGTCACAGAGGCCTCGGTGTACTCAGGAGTTTGTACTGAGATCTTCAGAAGAGAGTGTGTGATCTTCCAGAAATCAGTCTACTGCTTTGTTCATCTGAGCGTTCAGGAGTTTCTGGCTGCAGTCTACATGTTCCACTGTTACACCAAGAGGAACACAGAAGAACTCAAGAACTTCTTGGGAACATATGGGAACACAGACACTACCTTCTCTCTGGATGACCTCCTGAAGAGAACCATGAAGAAATCCCTCACCAGTACAAATGGTCATCTGGACCTGTTTGTTCGCTTCCTTCACGGCCTCAGTCTGGAGTCCAACCAGAGAGTCTTAGGAGGCCTGCTGGGTCGGACAGGGAACAATCCAAAGATCATCCAGAGAGTCTTAGGAGGCCTGCTGGGTCGGACAGGGAACAATCCAAAGATCATCCAGAGAGTCATCAACAACCTGAAGAAGATGGAGAGTGATGACATTTCTCCTGACAGAAGCATCAACATCTTCCACTGTCTGACTGAGATGAACGACCACTCAGTTCATCAGCAGATGAAACAGTTCCTGACGTCAGAGAACAGATCAAAGGAGAGACTCTCTGAGATCCACTGCTCAGCTCTGGCCTACATGCTGCAGATGTCAGAGGAGGTTCTGGATGAGTTGGATCTGATGAAGTTCAACACATCAGTCCAGGGTCGACGGAGACTGATCCCAGCTGTGAGGAACTGCAGGAAGGCTCGGTGAGTCCAGACATGATCAATAACATGTTCAATCAGTGGAGATGAGTCGTTCTTCAAATACACTCAGTGTGTGTGTGTGTGTGTGTGTGTGTGTGTGTGTGTGTGTGTGTGTGTGTGTTTGTGTTTGTGATAAAGTTATTATTATTATGAACGTATACATTCTCATTGTTCTCATGTACATATGAGAACAACTAGATCAGATGTGGAGAGTGAAATCCAATGTGATCACTGTGCTGGAGTTTGATGGTTCAGACAAACGACCATGTGGGGTCCAAGGGAGGTTGCTGTATATACTGTATCTATCTATATATATATATAAAGATAGATACATATATATATATCTGTTTGATATATCTAATCAAACAGCTAGCACAGGTTGAGGAGACGATCACTGACTCAGTGTTTGGATGAGAATCACTGACGGTTCCTTGAAACTGAAGAAGCAGGAAATATAGTTTATTCTTCTTTCTTGTGAAACCAGAGTTCCCACTCTGCGTTTGTCCTCCACCACCAACCAGTGCAGTGTCCGTCCCTCCAGGTTCCTGACATGTTGACTTCACAAAAATATGAGGTCACTGTGACCTTTGACCTTTGACCACTGAAATCTAATCAGTTTATCTTTGAGTCAAAATGTGAAGAAATCCCCTGAAGACAGACTTGAGACATCATGTTCAAGAGGTCATGAACATGTTCTGTGACCTTGACCTTTGACCTCTGACCACCTGAATCTAATGAGTTCCTCTGTTAGTCTGAATGAACGCTTGAACCAAATCTGAAAGGATTCTCTTGAGGAGTTTGTAACAAAGAGGGGATTTACCAGGGTGAGGGTCACATGATCACGTTTTGTATGAATGTTGTGTTTTCTGATTTAATTCTCATAGATTTGATATTTTCTTTAATTACAGACTCGGTGGTTGTGAACTCTCAGAGACTCACTGTGAAGTCGTGGCCTCAGCTCTGAAGTCAGACCCCTCACATCTGAGAGAACTGGATCTGAGCCTCAACAAGCTGCAGGATTCAGGAGTGAAGGAGCTGTGTTCTGGACTGGAGAGTCCAAACTGTCGACTGGAGACTCTGAGGTCCTTAAATCCTTCTTCACTTTTCAGACTTTCTTTCTTATTGGGTCATTATTTATTTAAATTGTCTCAGTTCTGCTCTGCTCACTGTCCCTCAGTCATCTGTCACTCACCCAGCCTGTCAGTCACGTCCACCTCATCAACTCCATTCACCTGCACTCACCTGCTCCTGATCACTAAGAAAGTGTCAGTAAATAACATGTGGACTGAGGCCGAGCACTCGTCCTCCTCAGGTTTTCAAAATAAGACTCATTCTTATTGAAACACGTTGGACAGTTGATAAGTATAGAAACAAACAGGAAGTGACATCAGGAGCCATCTCTACTTTAAACAGTGTTTAATTACACAAACCTGCTCAGTGACCAACACACAGAGAAGAAGCTGATGAATGAAACAATGGTCCAACATGTCTGATCTGATATTTATCTTCAGGTCACAGACTGGACTGAGGTCAGCAGCATGTTGAGAGTCTGTGTTGACATGATGACGATCCACAACAACAGGAGGACACATTCTAATATTCATATTTCTTTATCCAGGTTGTATCAGTGCAGTCTGTCAGAGATCAGCTGTTCTTCTCTGGCTTCAGCTCTGAGGTCAAACCCCTCTCATCTGAGAGAACTGGATCTGAGGTACAACTACAACCTGCAGGACTCAGCAGTGAAGGAGCTGTGTGGTTTTCTACAGAGTCCAACCTGTCGACTGGAGACTCTGAGGTCAGTTCACTGACTGACTTTTGTAGATCTCATATCTATAAAAACGCATTTATACATAATTTATCATTTCATTCTAATTTAACATAATTCCTCTTCATACATAACTTGAATCCATTCATTAATTAATCTGTGACATTTTAAATATTCAGCTACTTGTTAAAACACTGAGTTTAGTTCTGGATTTCCTAAACTGATCTGCAGGACAGAGACCGGGTCCAAATAATCTATTTGTACTGAATCAGGACTCATTTTAGTCCAACTGGTCTGATTTCATATTTATCTTCCATGTTATGAGTCTGTGTGAAATGATTATGTGTCTGTTATTTTCACACATGAACTCAGTTTACTTCAAAGTTTTATTCTTTATCCAGGTTGAGTCACTGCAGTCTGTCAGAGATCAGCTGTTCTTCTCTGGCTTCAGCTCTGAGGTCAAACCCCTCTCATCTGAGAGAACTGGATCTGAGAAGAAACAGGCTGCAGGTCTCAGGAGTGAAGGAGCTGCTTGATCTACAGCAGAGTCCAACCTGTCGACTGGAGATTCTGAGGTCAGTAGATGGTTGGAGTCAGTCCACGCTGCTTTCATCAGTATGTTACTAAACACAGTCAGTATCACAGATCCAGGGTCTGTGCTACCAAGCAGGATTTGTGGTGATCAAGTTAACTTCAGGTTTAGTTTTTTCAGTTCTACGAAGCTCGTCCACTTCTTAACAAGGTCAATCACCATGGTAACTTCTGATGAACAGCTAACCTGCTCCAGGTTAAGTTGGAGATCAACCCGTATAGAAGCTCCGCCCACTGACCACAGTGACTCTACACTGTTGTGTGGTGCACACTCTCCTTAAAGGGACGGATAAGGGAAGTTTAAATCAAAGTCTGGTTGGTTCAGTTGATCTCTAACTCACCCAGAACATCTCAATGTCTCCAGACTCATCCTGTCCCCAAAACACCAGATGACCTCAGCTTCCTGGAGACAGGTCCATGTGTGTGTCCCCAGAGACATTGTGTTTCCCCTGAGACAGTGTGTGTCCTCAGAGTCAGTGAGACAGTGTGTGTCCTCAGAGACAATGTGTGTCCTCAGAGACAGTTTGTGTCCTCAGAGACAGTGAGACAGTGTGTGTCCTCAGAGAAAGTGTGTCCTCAGAGTCAGTGTGTGTCCTCAGAGACAGTGTGTGTCCTCAGAGACAGTGTGTGTCCTCAGAGTCAGTGTGTGTCCTCAGAGACAGTGTGTGTCCTCAGAGTCAGTGTGTGTCCTCAGAGACAGTGAGACAGTGTGTGTCCTCAGAGACAGTGAGACAGTGTGTGTCCTCAGAGACAGTGAGACAGTGTGTGTCCTCAGATACAGTGAGACAGTGTTTGTCTTCTTGTCTTCCACTTGTCTTGTTAGTAAACAACAGATTCAGATCTCGTGGTCTCGAGTTATTTATCTCGTTCACACGTTATTATGTCGTGGTCACATGATATATTTTTACCAGATGCCACCAGGGGGCGCTGTAACTTACACAAGCTGGACCACAGCTGACAGCCTCACACGAGGGACAGAGACGTCTTCATCTGATCTGAGACAGTTTGTCCTCTCACTTCATCAGTGAAGAACTGATCAGGTGGATCTTTGTCACAGCTCTGAGATCAGTGGGACTGAAGCCTCTCCTCATCACATGGTAACCAGGAGCTCTTTATACAGAGCAGAACCTCTGCTGAGGTCCATCTGTCTCCTCTGGTCCCAGTTTGTCAGAAGCAGATGTTCATCAACACACAGTGAAACATGGCTTCACCTGTAACAGCAGTAAATCCACCTCTCAGGTGTGCACTCTGCACTTTGACATGCAGAGGACACACACTGAGCTCTTAGCGTGTTCATTCCAACACGTGAACATGAAGCAGAGAGGAAGCTGCTCCACCTCTGAACAGGACTGAAGTCCCTGCTGCTCTTTCTACTGGATGAGCTGCATCACTGACTCACAGCTGATGAAGTGAGTCTCTGTGACACTGATGTCTTCTTCTCTCAACAGGTGGAGGTCTATGTGAAGGTGAGTGTGAAGAGGACAGTGTGAAGAGGACAGTGTGTGTGGACGGAGGCTGAGTTGTGTCCTGAGGATCCAGAGGCTGAAGCAGCAGCAGCTTGTGTGTAGTCTCCAATCTACACAACCCCTAATCTGCATGTGTCTGTGAGATGAAGCCGGAGCACCTGGAGAAAACACGGGGAGAACATGCAGACTCCACACAGGAAGACCCATCTGAACCGGATTCAAACCAGCAACCTTCGTGCCCCGATTGTGTTTATTCACATGAAGAATGTGTTTATTGAAATGACACAACACAAGCAGAATATATAACCCCTCTATAAAGATTCACATACAGTGTGTTTAAGTTTGTCTTTATTATTGTCCACCTTTGTCCCTCAGTGTGTCTCCATGTGTGTAGAACCACATTCTGTGTAGATGTTTGTTTATGATCTTAAAGTTCCTGGATTCACGTCACAAATTGATTTAGTTCCACACTAAGTTAAACACATTGAAATAAATATATTGTATATAAAGATAATCAGTGACTGTATATAAAGACTGGGAGAAGAGTGAGGTTTTTTTATGGGTCAGTGGAGCTCAGGGTCTGAGCCTGGTCTTCCTGGAAATCTCTGGTCTGTACAGGTTCTATGTTCAATAGAGGAGGACGGTTCACTGGTCCTTCATTTTTAAATTCCATGTGTGTGTGTGACATGTAGTTTTCTTTTATAAAATATGACATGATCAAAGTGTTATTTATTATGTTTATTTCATGAAAAGTCAAAAGTCTCTATTTTTCTCTCTCTCGCTTTCTCTCTCTCTCTCTCTCTCTCTCTCTCTCTCTCTCTCTCTCTCTCAATGTTCCAGGTCTTTTCAGCCTCTCAGAGAATCATGAGAATCATTTTCTCTGCCGATGCTTGAAGCAGACAAACGATATTGATTTGAGATTGTTCACAAAAAAATAGTTACAAAAATAAAAATCACCAGTTTGCAGCATCACAGTGATTCTGACTGACTAAAATATAAGCACAGTTTTTACTCTATAGAATACAACAACTATACACTTAAACACAAATATACATATCTTATGAAAATAGTATCGAATAATAGTATTTAGTTATGATTTGTTTTGTCTTTAGTATAACTACATGCTTTTAATGTTTGTGTGTGTGTTGATAATAAACATACTGTATAGTCAAATAGTTATAGTATGTAGGCTTATATACTACTTTAACAACATTTCAGTATATATTTTTAACATTTCTATTACATTAAAATATATATCTAAGTATCTCAGTGTTAATGATGTCGACCACCGTGGTGTTTCTGTAATAACTCAGTTGTTAATCCTCATCTGCTCGACTCAGGAGCAGAAGTCGGTCGATCTCCATGTTCTCACACTCGACTTCATGAAGCTGAAACCAAGTGGTTCCAGTCGTCAGATCATTAACTATCGATGAACATTCTATTATAACTTCTGCTTCACGGCACAGGTGTGTGTTCTGTACATTAGTCATCTGTAGTTCTCTGTCAGATGAAACTACACAAGTCATCATCTCAGCATAAACAGATTCCTCTCCAGCGTCCGAGCAGCGGAGACCCTGTTCTCTCTTTTGTTCCTGTGACTGCAGCTTTATCTGCTGAACCAGGCGGCGTCTCCTCTGAATTCAAGGGGAGCAGTTGTGGCTTCGCTGCAATTTCCATGTCAATACTCGCTCGCTGGAGCCGTCACATAAGTGTGGGGACGAGAGGACAGCCCGAGAGGCTGGAGGACGCTGGAGGACGCTGGAGGACATCGGTGTGGGCGCGTTGTGCCGAGAACACCGGGATCCTCTTCAACCTCCATCGTCCTCAACGAGGTGTTTTCATCCACATTATCAACCCTCGTCTGGGCCGAGAGCAGAGAGCTGAGGGGGGAAGAGATGGAGCGACCTGCAGCTGGAGAGCACACTCTTTAAATACTAACAAGAATATATACGTTTTATAATAATAATGAGTTTTATTCATATTGTGCAGCATCACAACTGAGCTGACGGGCAAACTGTGTGTTTCTCCTGATGTGATGAAATCAAAAGGTCCAGTTACCTTGAATGAAGCCTATGTAAGTACACAAGTCAGAATAATAACAATCGACCCCGTACAATATTTATTTAGTTATTTACCATACATTGTATTTGATGATAATTGCTGTGATGTGTGGAGTTTAATATGAATTGTGGATATTTTCAAGAGCCTTGTACACGATTTCCCTTCTTCCTACTTTCTGTAATCTTTATTTAATCCACAAAAATATTTTCCCCATATTTTTTGTTTCAGCGACGGCGACAGCCAGCGTCCAGAAACAGTTTGAGGGTTTTCCATCCATCCGCCCCATTGCCCCTGTGAACAGGATATCTCAAATACACAAAGAGGACATTTCCTCAAATTCTGTACGAATGTTCACTTGGACTCAATAATTAACTGATTACACGTTCGGTGGTCCTAGGTCAAAGGTTAAGGTCACAGTGAACTCATGTTGCTGTGCACAGGAAACATCAGGAGCAGCCTCAGGGGATTTCATTATATTTGACATGGTGGTGGCTGTGGTGCAGATCTGTGCGTATATCAGACACATTATAATATCAGGTGTGAATTGAATCCTATTATCAGCCTCCATCTGATTCAGAAACAATTGAAATACAAAGTGCAAAAGTGTATCGTTGTGTTACTACATCGTAGAAACACACACATTCACTCCCACTGCCTGTAACTGTGATGAGTCGGCTGAGAGCTGAGTAGCTGTGTCACTTACAGCCCTGTGGAGACTGTAAATGCCAAACTAAGCGTGACATTTACTCACCGTCACTCACTCATTGTCTCGTTCTCTTCCCCCCCGCTCCCGCTCGGCCTCCGCCTGCTGTTCACACATTTTCACAAACACTCTCCTGCTTTTATTTTCCTATAATTTGCCGTTTTTAAGCCGTGCAGTGGTGCGATGGCCACTGATCGCTCCGACCACGTGATCACCATTACATACAGGTCAGAGAGCTGGAGAGTGGGGGGGGGGGAGTCAACCAATCAGCAACTCTGCTACAGAACCAAACTCATTTTCAGCCAATTAACGTGTTTCACCAGCTGCAGGATCTCGGAGCTTCTTACAAACAGTCTGTGGTGCAGAGTGAAATCCTTCCTGCTTTAAATACACTGAACAGGATAAAGTCAATAAATGTGTTGGAACGATTCACTGAACTGTAATATATGTGTAATATAATCACACAACCGAACAGCTGATGGTGTGCATGTTAAATAATCATGTTTTCATTGTTTTTAATCAACTTATCGGTCTGTTGGTCAGTTTCTGGGGTTGATAAGAGGACCAGACTGTCTGTGGTCCACGTGGAAGATGGAGGACGCAGCCGACATGTGCAGCTGGGTCGTCTGAAGGAAGCAGCCGCTGATCCAGAAGCAGTTGATACGCAGGTGAGCTCCAGAGATTTAGATTTCTCCGGTTCACTGATCCCTCACCCGTGCGTGGCTGAGAGATGTTTATTAATGAGCCAATTAAACAACAAGATGTTATCGAGACTTAAACTCAAACACCTTCCATCATATTTTATGATTCATGGGAAACTGAAGTGATGCATGAGCCACTTGCTGCTGTGGAGTTGATCTTTCCTCAGAGAACCTTGGTTTTTAACCGTGTTGCTTGGGAACATCTCTCTGACGACACTTTCCTCCATCACTTCACAAACCGGCTGCAGCAGCAGAGCAGGAGTTCATGTTCAGTTTGTTGTTTAGAAATGTGGCTTTTCACATTTCAACAGTTGCACAGAGACCTGCACATATTAATAACATCAATATTATCTGTGCTCCTCTGTGGCTTTATCCTCAGAGCTCTGTCTGCCAGCCGGTGATAGCACAGGGGAGAAATCAGAGACTCTCCTCCTCCTCCTCCTCCTCCTCCTCCTCCTCCTCCTCCTCCTCCTCCTGCTCCTCCTGCTCCTCCTGCTGCTCTCCTGATGTTGAGATTGGGCGACTCTCCTCTGCCCGGTCGTCGGCTGCCTGGTTGCTTTGTAATCTACAGGAGGCGGTGGCAGGGAGAGCGTTTTTCTTCGAGATTCATGTGCGCTCTGAAAAAGAAGACGACCTCCGACTACATGTGAACCGAGGGGAACAGAGAAGGTGGAACGTCCTGGTTATTCTTGTTCTTTCTGATCCTAGTGAACGAGCGATGTGAGAGCTGAGAAAAGGCCCCGGGGTCAGACTCGGACTCGGAGAAGACACCGACAGTCTAATTAGATCTGTGCAGTGAGGGAGCAGCTTGTTTGTGTGGATCTGAGGTTTGAGGGACGCTGGAGATACTGCAGCTCATTATCTTTAACATGAATCAGCATTATTAGTATAAAGGAGGAAGAATGTTGCTTCGTCACTTCACAACATGATCACTGGCTTGGATCCAATGCAGTTAAAATGACTGTTCGATTTAAGATTTAAGAATTGATTGCCTATCCTTTTTATCCCAAATGTTACATCTGAATAATTTTTTAGCAAAGATGTTGGTATCTGAATGATTTGATATTTTAAAGCTTGTTTTCTTTTAATTCTGATATTGCAACTTCATTTCTTTTCTTAGTAAATGTACATGATTCATCATATTCAAACTTAAGGCTTAAAGTAAATAAACTGAAGTTCCAAAACACAAAAGAAAACACAAACATCTGTAGAGTTCAGTGCATGTCTGAAATGATGAGAAAACAACATCATTAATTAAAAATTACAAACATCTCTTGACCTTTCAAGCAGGTTTTTACTTCATTGCACTGAACATATTGTTTCTTTAGCTCCAGTAACAATCTTTATCAGAAAGAAGCAGGACAACATTAAACTCCCTCAGCTCCTCGTCGAGTCTTTAATGAAACACAAACCATTTCAACCTGGAACTCGAACAACGTCTTCTCAGTTTAATCCTCATTAACCGACTGGTTTTCTAAAGTCAGAGATAAATTCACTGCCAACAACAACAAAGCAAAAGGTCAACGTCTGTGTATAGAGGGAATATGTTGACGATAAAGAATCATAATGAACAGACGACAGAAGTTATAATTCACATGTCTGTATAACATCCAAACTGCCAGAACATATTTGTGTAGAAGAACGTCTGCTTCTGTAAACCCAACATGTACGAGCAGTTAACTCCCTTTGGTTTTTCTACTGTTGCTGTTTTTCCTCCTCGGTTGATTGTTCCTGCAGCAGAACCGATTCCCTGGAGGTTCAACTAAGTTTCACATAATCTTATCAACACGAGCACTGAGGCCATCGCTGCCTCTCCTCTCACAATGCAGAGCCCGAATCAAGAAGGAAGCAGAGCGACTCGAGGACCTTGTTATCTCCTCAGGGTTGTGACGGGTTGTTGTGTCCGACAGATGTTGTGTTGTGATCACAGAAAACAGAGAAAGAGAGGAAATGCTTCAGGCTGGATTCTGTACGAGTTCAGTTGAACGGGAGATTCTTTAAAACACACGAAAATGAACAACGTTTGCTGGTGTGAGAGTCTGAACCAGGCTTCATGTGTCTGTTCCAGTGTTCCCATCGGATCTGACTGGTTTCACATTGTAATCTAGGGATTTAGGTACTTCCTGTTAACGTCTGTTTTCTTTCCGTCCAGATTAAAACGCAGCCTCGGGAGTTTTCAAACTAAAACAGAACAAGCAGAGTTTCCAGACGTCTCAGTTTCAGAGCGGACGTCAAACTTATCTGAAGAAGAGTTGATGCAATTTCAAATGAAAACGTCGTAGTTATTCCTCTATTGTCTCTATCTCTAATTAATATAACTTAAAGTATTGAGATGACAGTTCACACAGTCACTGGACGTCTGCACTGACGTTGTTTGTGGAGTATTTGAGTAAAACTTCTCCTCCTCCTCCTCCTCCTCCTCCCCCCTCCTCCTCCTCCTCCTCCTCCTCCTCCTCCTCCTCTCCGGCGATGCCATCTCTCCTCTCAGATTTGTGAAGTCAACAGGAGAGTGAAGATATTGAGAGGAGAGAACCTTCCTCCTGCCGGCACTGACTCCACACACACTCTGCAGCGAGGCCGAGTGACGTGAGGGCGACACATTGAGAAATGCTCTCTGGTGAATAAGGTTTAATAAGTGTGAGTCACTGTGGAGCCACAGGTTGTGTTTGCACAGTGAGTCACAGAGAACAGAGTGTGTGACAGGGGCCTGCACACGGGGCTGGAGTCCTCAGGTGTGGGGGGGGGGGGGGGGGGGGGGGGGCTGTGTGTGGCGGCTGCACAGAGCAACTCAGTCATTAAAACTTCAGCATGTGCATCCTCCCGTCATTAGGATGCAGAAGCAACACTGAGCAGGTTTGTGTGAGAAGGTTTTTTTAAAAACAAATTAAAATAAAACCAGAAGGAAAAACAGATTTATCTGAGGTGACATCACGGAGGACAGACTTTCCACTGCTTCCTTTGGATCCTGAGTCGTTCCCTAGTCAGATGGGATATATAGTCCTATTAAAGACCTTATTACTATTTTAAATCAATTAAAATTCAATCCTGCACCCCACATATATTCCTTATATTTAATTTACGTGTTTTGCATTAATGTTAAGTGATTTTTTATAATTGCCTTAACATAAATCGAGCCGCACCAAATTACACACACTCAGAAATCAGTCCACCTTCATATGTCTGATTTACTTTTAATTATTCTCGTCTGAAAAAAACATCACATCTCGCAACGTTAAAGAAAACCCTGGCCCCGCCCCTTTGTGCAGATCGACCTCTGACCTCGTACTCGACCTCGTTCCATCGAGTTTCACTGAAATCTGTTCGGTTGTTTCTGTGTAAACCTGCTGATTAATGTGAATGTTTCCCCTGGAGGGAGAAATTGAACCTGCCACACACACACACAGCATCATGTAATATTCATAGTCATGTAGCATATATAGTGCACATGAATTATACATGAACGCTGCTGCCACCTGTAATGTTGGAGATTCATCTGAGTGTCAACCGTCCATCTTCCCCCTGAACGTCTCATCGGGAACACGGAGCTTCCTCAGGACTCATGTGTCCTTGACTCAATCAACATATATGTGTATTTATCTATATAGATATAAATTAAACAGAAAATATTTGTGTTTCTTTCTATTTTATCTCGCAATTATTATAAAAATGTAGTTATTACTTTTAAAAATATCAATCAAGTGAAGTGAGCACTTTAAAATGAGTTTACTGATAAATGAGGATTTTACTTAGTCTTGCAGAGTCATCTGAGTATTTGAGGGAGGGGCTTGTGGGACAAACTTTGAGTTTGATTTATTGCAGTGACATTAGTTTGTATGAAATATGTGATAATAAGTGTTGTTTTGATTTGTGTGTCTGTTAAGGTCATAGTAGTAGTGTCCAGTTTGTAAAGATCATTATCCGGGATTATTAATATTAAATATATCCTTGTATCATTTGTACAACCACCAGGGGCAGTAGAGAGCCAAAGTGTGTGTATTCAATGTCCAAACACACAGGTGTTGAGGCAATTCTTTTCTTGGTTTTACATCTTCCTGAGGACCTTTGAAACTTTGAGAGAAGCATATAAACAGCCTCGAGAGTACAAAGTGGGGACCGGCCTAAATGTCCCCACTTTGTATACCGGTCCTCACTTAGATTGAATTACAATCACACTCTCTCACACAAACACACTCACACACACACACACACACACACACACACACACACACACACACACACACACACACTCACTCTCTCTCTCAGCTGACAGACGGGGTCACTGAGTTAAAGAGAAGGAAATTAAATTAAATGAAACAGAGGGAGTAGCTTTTAACGTGTGGAGCTCAGCTGTCATGTTTGATGCATCAGCACCGTATGATGATGATGTGGTCGAGGCCAAGCTCTGACCCCCAGTCAGTCCTTAACATAGACTGTAAATAAACATGGTCGACACGTCTCAAATTCCCTCAACTATCCTGAAAATCTCGATCCCAAAGCTCAAAATAATCAATAAACAACATTTCAAGTCATGCATGATATTCTCTCAGATCTAAGTTAATCATTTCTAATCCATTTGACACGTGTGTGTGTGTGTGTGTCGCAGTAAACAAAGCGTCTGTGAGTCCCAAGTTCAAAGCCGGTGTGTGTCCCCGGCTCCGGCTCTGAAGGAGCCTCTTCACCTGCACAATGTCTTATGCTAATTCATCCTGGTTGCCAAATGAATCAACCACATTTAAATTGTAAATCCACCCAGTTAGTGTTCATACACAAAGTTTACCAGGAATTGACATGAATGGTAAAAACACACTCTAATGGTCGAGTGTTGCTTTATTAATTAATGTGATGGAATAATTTTACATTTCCTTCTTTTCTACTCTTCGTAAAACAGCTGTTGTCCTGTGAGTCAGAGGCCGAGTGGGGGGGCTGCTTCAGCAGATCAACAACAACAGACTGTGTGTTCGCTCCTCAATGAGATCAGTGTTTATCAGATTCATCCGATTCAGAGCTGAGTGAAGGAACCAGAGAAGATTCAGAGACAAAGGAAAAGATCTAATGATGCAACCACGTGGACGTGCAGCAGGAAAGTAAATGAAAACGTAAAAGACACAATTTGAGGACAAAGACGTTTGCTGGACAAGTGGAAACAACAGAAACAGGAGAGACATTCAGTGGACAAGACTGTATAAAGGCTTCGTCCACACTTTGTTTTAATTTGAAAAGTAACTCAGTCCACACACCTGGAAACAGCCATCACTTGAACATGGATGTATGGCATCAATCAAACAATCAATCAATCAATCAATTAATCAATCAATCAATCACATTTTATATGTGTAGCCCATATTAACAAATTCCAGTTTTCTCATAGATCTTAATAAGGTGCAATATCCTGAGTTCTTCACCCTCAACGAGAGTAAACACCTCAGAGAGTCACATGTGAGGATCCTCCCCAGGACTCACACAAGTACAACAGATGCTGCTTGTGGCTGAGAACATCAACACAATATTAACAACGTTGATGAGAGGATATTGAGCTAGTTACAGGAAACTAGTTCTGTGTCTGTTGTGAACTGTAAACACAGGTTTGACGAAGGTTCCAGTGAGATGTGGAACTTTGAATGTCCACAAAGGGAAAGAATCGACATCCATGACTCTGCAGGCCTGAAGAATAACTGTATGAATCTGCTGCAAAGGATCAGCTTCAGTGTTTTATCAACACATCAGTGTGACACTTACATAAAAAAATACATAATGTTCCAAAACCAGAGAATCTCTGCAGCAGAAGACACGAGACGGAGGTCAGAGGTCAGAGGTCAGAGGTCGCAGACTGACGGGCGTCTGCTCCGCTGCACATGAAGCAAACCAGACACTTGTTTTCACCAGAGACGAGGAGCTTCCCCAGGAAGACGCATCAGAGACTGAAGTCTAACCTCGTTCTGCACAGACGCTGAGCAGATAGTCAAACACACAAACAGACACACACACACAGACACACACACACACACTGACAGTTATGGGATTGGGGCGTTTTCCTCTGTGAATCACATTCAGCTCTCACACGTTTTGAAGTGGAACAGTAGAAACTAGATTCTCTCAGTATATTATATGTGGTTATATATTTTAAACATTTTCCTACATGTTAGCGACGTCTGTGGTTCTTGGGCAGTGACTCAGATACAGTTTAATTAATAAAACATTTGACATGACTCATACTAATGAATAATAATATTTATGTGTATTTGTACACACATTGTACTGACGGTCAGATGATGACAGAGTTCATGGAGCTTACCATAATATCTGTACAATATTAGAGTCGGACCTGTGTCTGTTGGCCGATATATTGGTGTTAAAGTTTTTATTTTACTCAATAATATGTTCATTACCTAATTCTAATTCTATATATTTAGTTGTATTCGTTTTTTTTCTTTAAAATTAAATGTATCTATAATATTGTAGATTTTTAAGTAATTAATGCTTAATATATAAATCGTCCAATATATTGATATCAGAAATTTAAACTCCCTAATATCAATATCAACGTAAGCCCCTAAAAGTCCAAATTGTTCTTGCTCTGTATAATATTTACTTTGTACATTTTCACAGATTACTACAGTCAAAGTACAAGTTGTCACCGTAGTACTGCAAACAGTGAAAAGACTCAGTGATGATTCAACATGCGAAATTGTTTTTTTATTGACTTTTGTTAAATTACTGAAAGAAAAACCACAGACACTGAACAAATAAACCACAGAATCAAACATCATATTTCTGCAGCAACACAAGAGAAAGACACTTTTCAAAATCTGTACATTTGATAATCTGTGATCACAACACGTTAGAACCACAAACCAGCAACTCTCCAGGGCTAAAGAAAGGCAGAGATAAACTCACAGTCACACACACACACACAAACACACAAACACACACCTGTCCAAGGCAGGTCTACAACGCCACTATTGGTGCAAAAGACAAAAATGGAAATACGCTGTCTTCATGTCAAAGTGTGCAGACAACAGACGTGAATGAGTCACTGTGGCGTCTGTTGACTCGATGGAAACAATTAAAAATTCTCATCCCACCAGTTTCACTCTGTATGAAACCATCAGGGGTTTGAGAACCACCAAAACTTATTGTATTCTCTGCTGTGTGTTTCTCGGTCTCATACACAGACACACACACACACACACACACACACACACACACACACACACACACACACACACACACACACACACATACACACACACACACAACAATGCACACCGACTTTACATCAACAACCACTTCAGGGGAACAAAATTTCAAAGATTTTCAGAATAAAGTCCTAAAATTGCAAAAACATTCCTAATGTATGAGAATTCAATTCTAGTTTTATTTGAATAAAACCATAATTTGAAGAATAGGAAGCAACTTGTTACTTTTAAACTTAACTATAAGTTTCATAAATAACAAAGTATTTCATCTTTTATATTTAAAAGGAGTTTCGTAGTTCTTTCAGAAATGAAATTAGTTTTTTATATATTATGACTTCATTCTTGTAATATCGCGACTTTATTCTAAAAACCTCCCTGATACTCTGTCGTATTACACATAAGGTAACGGATAATATTTAAACTTATAATACAACAATTTGTAAACAATTTATCACCAAACAACAAGCGTTACAGATTATTACATCCATATAAGAAAATAAAAATAATTAAAAACAATCCACCCTGCAGCCCCAGTCTATACCATGATCTATACCATGATCTATACCATGATCTATACCATGATCTATACCATGAACTATACCATGATCTATACCATGATGTACTGTATACCATGAGCTATACCATGATCTATACCATGAACTATACCATGATCTTCACCATGATCTATACCATGATGTACTGTATACCATGATCTATACCATGATCTATACCATGATCTATACCATGATCTATACCATGATCTATACCATGAACTATACCATGATCTATACCATGATGTACTGTATACCATGATCTATACCATGATCTATACCATGATCTATACCATGATCTATACCATGAACTATACCATGATCTTCACCATGATCTATACCATGATGTACTGTATACCATGATCTATACCATGATCTATACCATGAACTATACCATGATCTATACCATGATCTATATCATGATGTACTGTATACCATGATCTATACCATGATCTATACCATGATCTATACCATGAACTATACCATGATCTTCACCATGATCTATACCATGATGTACTGTATACCATGATCTATACCATGATCTATACCATGATGTACTGTATACCATGATCTATACCATGATGTACTGTATACCATGATCTATACCATGCTCTATACCATGAACTATACCATGATCTATACCATGAACTATACCATGAGCTATACCATGAACTATACCATGATCTATACCATGATCTATACCATGATGTACTGTATACCATGATCTATACCATGATCTATACCATGATCTATACCATGATCTATACCATGCTCTATACCATGAACTATACCATGATCTATACCATGAACTATACCATGAGCTATACCATGAACTATACCATGATCTATACCATGATCTATACCATGATGTACTGTATACCATGATCTATACCATGATCTATACCATGATCTATACCATGATGTACTGTATACCATGATCTATACCATGATGTACTGTATACCATGATCTATACCATGATGTACTGTATACCATGATCTATACCATGATGTACTGTATACCATGATCTATACCATGACCTATACCATGATCTATACCATGAACTATACCCTGATCTATACCATGATATACTGTATACCATGATCTGTACCATGAATCTGAGGGAAAGTGGTTCAGCAGAAAGGGAACAAATTGTAGGAACGATGAGAAAAGCAGAAGAAGTTTTGGTCAATTCCACCTTCAGAATCTTTTTTCACTTAGAAAATAACAAATAACATTGTGCTTTTGAAGGTTTGGGAAAACACCTGCTGCTTTCACTCATGTTCTCGTTTGAAATGTGTGAAACCAGTTGGATGTGGAACCAGTTGGATGTGAAACCAGTTGGATGTGGAACCAGCACTGTGTTCGAGGGAAGGTGCTCAGTACGTTTTATTACAGTTTGTTTGCATTGCACCTTCACGGCCCCAACAAATCATTTAAAGCAGCTTTAACTTCTTTATGGCTGCAAATATTTAAGGCCATTTATTTAAATGACCCATCAGCACGGCTGCATGCATGAACATATTTACACAACACATTTTGAAATAGCTCAAATATCCTGTAAATACTGTCAACAACAAAATAAAGGCCGGCAGGATCAGTGTGTACGTGCAGCGCATTGAGGGAAACCCAGAAACACACAACTTACACAACAACTACAGCACGTTACCATCAGCTAGAGCAACTATAAGAAAAGAGAAACGTACTGACTCTATTTAAAGGAAAAAGGCTATTTACAGTCACTTTATCACAAGAGAACCAGGAAGTTGATATCAACCAACACAGTGAATCCACAACAGAGGAATATGGTAATGAGGGATGGAACCAACATTTCAGAAATTATACGTTTAAAAGTAAGAAATTGGATGTTCAAAATAATAATATATTTACAAATATTAGACATTCAGTCGACTATAAGATTCAAATAATGATTTGCTTCCAGTTCCACAGAACCTGGTGTGATATTCAGTATAAGACCAGTATGGATCTATCAGTGAACTGAACATACAGAACATATACATCCACATGTATGTTTAATACACATCAGAGAGAGTTGCTTCCTAAACTCTCCTTTTGAACCTTCTTTAATTTATTATCTACAGAAATTATTAAATTAAATAAAACCTCTGTCAGTGTCTCTCCTGTTTAACATATCATGAGTTAAGATAAGGAAACAAACATCTGGATCCACAGAGAATAAATTTAATATCGTTCGTCTCCACTGGTCCAGAGACAGAACCAACCAGAAATATTCTAACTTTATATAAAATGTATAATTCTTGGTAATATTCATTAGTAACTAACATGTCTCATCTGACTGTCGCCTCCAGATACAACCGAGCGTTTGAGGAGATTTTAAAAGACATTGTCTTCATTTGTTTCTTGTCTTTTGTATTCTTGTTCCTATTTGTCTTCTTTGTTAAGAAGTTTGTGAGTTGCCTTGGAAATAAAGTTAGGTCATTATTATTATTATTATTATTATTATTAAAGGAAAACAAAGCTGAGAATTCAAGAATGCAGTCGAAATATTAACAGAATAATTGATTCTCATAATATAATAACTTTATTCTCGTAGTATCATCACCTTATTCTCAAAATCTGCTAAATGTTCTTGGCCCTAATACTCAAAATAAAAGTCGTCTCTCAGATAAATAGAAAATAAAGCGATTGTCAAGTTTAAATAATTATATGCAGTATTTTACAGGCTACATAGTATTTTATATGGTTAATCATATCCGACCATGATGTCTTTGGTACACATGCTATAAACTGATGGCTCTGTCATATACTACAGTGGATAACCTGCTGTTAATGAGCTAAAGACTGTTCTTCCTGTGGAACCATGTGACGTGTGCAGATCACAGGTTTATCAAACAAACAGAAACACGTCTCTGTGGTTTTCAAACCATTTAAATGTGACGAGCTGCGAACTAACATCCAACAAAATCTGTGAGTTGTACTTAATGCAAATTTTTATTATAGAATATACTGCATATGTATATATTGGCGTATAATGATTATGTGGAGAGTTCAACTCATCTTTATAAGGACATTTTATTTAGTATTTTCTCCAACAGATGCATCATAATGTCCCATATTTGTTCTGTTAATGCCTGTGCTGCTGTGTTTGTTTAAATAATCCTGTTGTAGAAACAGAAAATCTTCATAATCCAGGACCAACGTGTTCAGGTTTATAATCATAAATCTGTGTTATTACTGTCAAATGTTTGCACGCTCTAATGTTCTGTTTTGAGACCGTGACATCGAGTGTGTGTCCAAATATTAAACTCGTGTTTAAATTCCCTCCATCGACCGTTTGTCTCTTTAACTCACAGATGACTGATCAGAAAACATGAGCATGACTCACAGACTGGAAATTATTCACTGATGCAAAAAGACCTTATGTAATATCAAATGTAAATGTTGGATTGAGCCGATTACTGGACCTGTAATAAATAAACTAATTTATGAACTCTAGTCCACTGTACATACTGGTTAATATATATTATTGTTAAAGTATTTTAATGAAACTCTTTTCTATGTTTCGACAAAGACATTTAAAAAACTAAATTTGGCCGAGGAGATTTATGTTGTCTATGTTGTTTGTGTTGTTGTTTATGATCATGGCTGGAATCCACCATTTGAATCATGAAATAAGAAACTCTCACAGATTTCTTCTCTCTCTTGTCGTCATGTGATCAAATCTACATTTCCCACAAAATGGGGAACTGGGAATATTTACATGCTTTCCAGTTTGTCTGGTGTCTGTTTGCCTGCAGCGTCCCCCGGAGCATCGTCTGAGGACGGATGATCCACGTCTTTATCTCCAGATGGACACGTCTCTGAAGGACGCACACAGAACCTGAACGAAGCGGCTGTGACGTCAGACGACTGCTCTGTCTTCTCGCCGCTGAGCGCCCCCTGGTGGCTGCCTCCGTTCTGCTGGGTAGTTAACTCAGTGGTGGTGCTCAGGACGATCATCTTTGTCTTTTCACTGGTTCCTTTGCTGTTGGCGTGGGATGTTCTCTGGTCTCTGGAGCTGAGGCCGGGCTGGATCGTGGACAGTGTCCTCTGAATTCCTTCCGGCCGCTGGCACCGGTAGAGGCCGCGGAACGCCGAGCGGAACTTCTGAGACATCACGTTGTATATCACCGGGTTGATGGCGCTGTTGGCGTAAATGCATGTCCGACAAAACAGGAGGAACCAGGCGTCCAGATACGGCGTGGACACAAAAGAGTTGATCAGAACCAAAGTCCGGTAGGGCATCCACAGCAGAGCGAAGAGGATCACCACCACGGCCAACATCTTCGTCACCTGTGGGCGAAGAAGCAGAGACACGCCTCTTTAACCCCTTAGTGCCCAAATTAATATCCAATTATATAAAAAATTAGTATTTTTGTTTTTGTCATACAGTTGCTAAATTGAGTGGCGATTGTTAATTTCAATATAGCATATACAGTAGATATCAAATTAAGGTATGAGGCAAATTAGCGACATTAGGCATAACGTTGTTTTTGATGCTGCTTTTGATTGAAATTGAATAACAACATATGTTTTCTGTACATCATTGTTGTTCCATAATAACAGTATTTCAAGTACAGTTTAATACCTCAAAATAACTTAGCTGGACAGTCACAAGGGGCTGGTATGTACTTTCCACTCCGACCACTAGATGGCGGCAGAGTGCTTCCAATACCTTCCTAGGCAAATTCGCGACATTAGTCTACAAGGGGTTAAAACACCGTTAAATTACCAACTTCTTCATTTGTGTGTGAACTGGTGGGACGGCCCCCAGTTCAGGCCTCTTGTCCCCTGATGGTGGCTCATCATTAACTGATGTGAAAACCACCACCTCTCCTAATGAGACGCTCATTAGCACACTCATTCTAATGACATCAATTAGTGGAAACAGATTCATGAGGAGCCGGAGCTCGGATGCATCGTGTTGACGCTCGTCCACAGCGATGGACTCTCTGTGCTGGTCTGAGAGCAGCTGAGAGTCAGAGCTGAGAGTCAGAGCCGAGCCTCCACGGCTCAGAGCAATAAGATCTGAAGCCTCGTTACAACTCCCCTGATGGCTTCATGATGATCTGAGTCATCTTCAACACAACACATGATGCATGAGAGTGTGTAGGTGTGTGTACATGTGTAGGTGTGTGTACATGTGTGTGTAAATGTGTAGGTGTGTGTACGTGTGTGGGTATAGGTGTGTGTACGTGTGTGTGTATAGATGTGTGTACACGTGTAGGTGTGTGTTCATGTGTGTGTATAGGTGTGTGTACATGTGTGTGAATAGGTGTGTGTGTAAATGTGTGTGTGTAGGTAGGTGTACATGTGTGTGTATAGGTGTGTGTACATGTGTGTGTGTATAGATATGTCTACATGTGTAGGTGTGTGTACATGTGTGTGTGTAGGTTTGTGTACATGTGTGTAAATAGGTGTGTGTGTACGCGTGTGTAGGTGTGTGTACATGTGTGTGTATAGGTGTGTGTACATGTGTGTGTATAGGTGTACGTGTACATGTGTGTGTATAGGTGTGTGTGTAGGTGTGTGTATGTGTGTCTGTATAGGTGTGTGTACATGTGTCTGTATATGTGTGTGTATAGGTTTGTGTAAATTTGTCTGTATAGGTGTGATTACATGTGTGTGTATAGGTGTGTGTACATGTGTGCACCCAACGTGCAGATTTTCCCAAACGTATCCACGTGCACGTGTAAGAAAGAGAGTTTAGCAAACGATGACAACACACTTTATTTCACACTGTGGCTTTGTGTAATGATCATTCCCCTGAAACAACAACATTACACCAGCTTCTTGGTCTAATTCCAAGTTAGCAGCTGCATTTTAACAATCTGCCGATCACCAACCCGGACAATCTCCTGCTGCTTCTTCAGATGAGAAACACAAATGCCAGAAATTGTCCAGACCCAATTTTCTCTGGAGACATTTTCTGGAGCTCCCTTGTGAAAGCAGCTCATGATGCCGCGGCGGCTCTGACAGGATCTTCAGCAGGTGACACAACGCATGATGAGGTGATGGCCCTATCTGCCTTCAGCCTGGGTGACTCGGTTGATTAATGTTTATCAGGAGCCGGCACCGCTCCCCCCCCACCCGTCCTCCTCGTCCTCCACGTCCCTCTGCAGCTCCTCTAAATGTCCCCGACACCTCACATCCGCTGAGGCCTGTCAACTCAGCTGAAGCGTGGCTGCCGCTCGCTCAGCAGTTTTTTCTCCACCACAGCAGAACATGTTAATAAATAAATAGCATCACAAGGTGTGGCAGGTTGATAGCAGGTATCATGCACACGCCTCCTCCCGGCCAACTGCTGTCTGAGATAAAGCTCTGTGTCCGTGGCGGAGACTGGGAACCAGTGACAGGCGGCTCAGCAGGTGTAACACACACAAAAGTGAAATCTCTGCACAACAAAGCGTGTAATTGGACACAAAAGAGGCGGAGACTAGAGCTTTTTAATTATCCGTGCATGGCGATAAAGGGGGGGAATCCAGCGGGTGGCGTTCTGAGTATAGACAACACTTCACTCCCGCATTAAAAACAGATTTGTTTGTGTGTTTTGTGTATTTTTGTTAATAACAGACAGAAACGTCCCTGAAGCTTCACACTGAGCCAAAGCACGAACATTCAGCCTCTGATGATTTGACCAAACGGGGACCGAGCTTCCCTCCTCCTCACCGGGGGGGGGGGGGATTGCAGACATGAGCAAACTCTCACAGATTCAAACTTTTCAGTAATCTTAACACCACACTGTGTTAATCTCCAATCATGAAAGTGCCATTCTTCGGCAACACACAAGTTTATCAAACCGCCATCAGATTACGTCGGCCTATCACACGATGAATGAAAGAGGCATGAAGGGCCTATTGAAGAACTGAGCGAGTGGAATCATCTGCACACTTCAACGTAAATCCCAAATCACATTATGCAAATCTGCTGCTCCTCGACGGGGCCCTTGAACGCACCAGATAACGATCTTCACTCCACCGCCGCCGCACGAGGGTTCAGTGTTCAGTGGAGGCCGGTGTTCATGCAGAGACACGAACACACTGACACAGGGAAACTCTGGGTCTGCACCAGGAACACTCCAGACTCTGGATCCGGTCTTAAAGATCTTAAATCTTAAAGAGGAGCGATGCTGACAATGCTTATTTATTTATTTATTTAATAACTCAAGTTAACAGGAGCTGGGGCACAACTCAACCACTCCTCTATTCACCTGTCAACTCTCATCCCTTCATCCTCCTTACCCCATCTCCCCCCCCATCCCTCGTCCCTCATCCCTATCCCTTATACATTCATCCTCTTCCCCATATCCCTAACCAGCATCTCTTCATCCTTCTCCTCCCTACCTCCCTCGTCCCTTCCCTTTCTGTTTGGTGCACACCTCTTAAACAGTTTGTATTCATAAAGCTTTACAGAACACCTGAGCCATGGTGATCAGTCTCTTTTAAAATGACACAGGATAGAAATCAAGCCACAGAGTCAAACTCAGGCTTCAATCGCAGGACTATAGATAATAGCAGCAGATCTCAGAGCAGCCTGATTCCCTTCAATCAGTTCAATAAATCTCATGCAGGGCGCTTTATATAAGCTGCTTTAAAAGACGCCTCTCCTGTGGGATTGGTCCCTTCGCCTGCTGCTCGCTCGGCTCCCTGTCTTCCACATGAGGACATGAGGACATGAGGACATGAGGACATGAGGACATGAGGGGAGACAGGGATGTCCCAGAACTGAGTCACACTAGCAAATATAACAAAATCTTTATTCACCTTGACTGAAATAATTCCCTGTTGTGGAACTACTGAAGGATTATCTTATTTTATATCACTATATAGTGAAGTAATGGTTGGATTACAAGTGTTAGAGGAAAGGTGGGGGCAGCCTCAGGGTTTGGTCTGTTATTGAATGAGTTGTTCATATATGCTTGGGAGAGATTCTACCCAGAAGTCAAAGCTGGAGCTCGAAGTCGCTCTTCCATGATGTGATCACAATTGGTACAGAGCTGTTGATTGTTGGAATAAATCAGTAAAAAAAAGAATTTGCTAATCATTTGAAACTAATTTCATGAAGCTCAGTCTTTGCAAACAACAGCAGAGGGAACCAACCATCCCTGAAAGCAAATCCTCGCTGAGCTAATTCAAAACCACACAGGTCCTCTGCAGGGAACAGAAACCTCTGCTATGACTCTTTCAAACACACAACTTTTAGAACGTGGACATAAAACCAATCTCCTGTGGAATAAAAAGAGCTTGTTGTTAAACTCCAGAGTGGATAAAAGCTTATGAAGATGGATTGATGCTTTCAGGACTAAAACGCCTGAGACGGTATTTCTACATCCAAGAGCAAAGGAATAATACAGAAGAGAAATACCTGGTAGAGAGGGAGAGAGGGAGAGAGAGAGTGAGGGAGAGAGAGAGAGAGAGAGAGAGCTTTCTCACTAAAAGCTCTTTGACGGCTCCGTCTGAGTAAAAGGAGCAATAACCATCACAATTGCCTTCAGGGCCTCATATCAACCAGAGCACTTCCTCTGATGCTTTTAAGAGGGAATCATGGCCTCTTTGTTTTCACCAGATCACAGACACATCCGAAGACGTGACCGGGGTCAAATGTGACCGAAGCTATCGCAGCGCAATTACCTGAGAGTTAAGACGAGATGTTACAACAGGAAGAGGAGAGCGGAACATGGGGTTAATGTGAAACCGGGGGGGAAACGAGGGAAGAGCCACAAACCTGTTTCCTGGAGGAGAGCGCCGTCTTCGGTCGGCCCGGGCGCCCCCCCTTCCCCGGTTCAGGGGTTTCCCGACAACTCCGCCGCAGCGTGGTGGCGCTGGCGTCCGGGTGGTTGGGCAGAGGGCTGCAGCCACACAGGCCGGGGGTCACGTCCCAAAGACAAGAGAAGGGCGAGGATTAGTGGGTTGTTTGGTTAGTTGGTTGATTGGTTGATTGGTTGGTTAGTTGGTTAGTTGGTTGGTTGGTTGGTTGTTTAGGGGTTTGGTTGGTTAGTTTGTTAGTTGGTTGATTGGTTGTTTAGTTGGTTAGTTGGTTGGTTGGTTGTTTAGGGGTTTGGTTGGTTAGTTGGTTGTTTGGTTGTTTAGGGGTTTGGCTGGTTGGTTAGTTGGTTGTTTGGTTGTTTTGTTGGTTAGTTGGTTGTTTGGTTGTTTAGGGGTTTGGTTGGTTGGTTGGTTGGTTGGTTGGCTGTTTAGGGGTTTGGCTGGTTGGTTAGTTGGTTGTTTGGTTGTTTAGGGGTTTGGTTGGTTGGTTGGTTGGTTGGCTGTTTAGGGGTTTGGCTGGTTGGTTAGTTGGTTGTTTGGTTGTTTTGTTGGTTAGTTGGTTGTTTGGTTGTTTTAGGGTTTGGCTGGTTGGTTAGTTGGTTGTTTGGTTGTTTTGTTGGTTAGTTGGTTGTTTGGTTGTTTAGGGGTTTGGTTGGTTGGTTGGTTGGTTGGTTGGCTGTTTAGGGGTTTGGCTGGTTGGTTAGTTGGTTGTTTGGTTGTTTTGTTGGTTAGTTGGTTGTTTGGTTGTTTTGGGGTTTTAGGTATTAGGGGTTTGCTTGGTTGGTTGGTTGGTTGGTTGTTTAGTTGGTTGTTTGGTTGTTTTGGGGTTTTAGGTATTAGGGGTTTGCTTAGTTGGTTGGTTGGTTAGTTGTTTAGTTGGTTAGTTGGTTGTTTGGTTGTTTGGTTGTTTAGGGGTTTGGTTGTTTTGTTGGTTAGTTGGTTTGTTTGGTTGTTTAGGGGTTTGGTTGTTTTGTTGTTTAGTTGGTTGTTTGGGGGTTTGGTTGGTTGGTTGGTTGGTTGGTTGGTTAGTTGTTAGTTGGTTATTTAGGGGTTTGGTTGGTTGGTTGGTTGGTTGTTTAGTTGGTTAGTTGCTTGTTTGGTTGTTTAGGGGTTTGGTTGGTTGGTTGGTTGGTTGTTTAGTTGGTTAGTTGCTTGTTTGGTTGTTTAGGGGTTTGGTTGTTTTGTTGGTTAGTTGGTTTGTTTGGTTGTTTAGGGGTTTGGTTGTTTTGTTGTTTAGTTGGTTGTTTGGGGGTTTGGTTGGTTGGTTGGTTGGTTGGTTGGTTAGTTGTTAGTTGGTTATTTAGGGGTTTGGTTGGTTGGTTGGTTGGTTGTTTAGTTGGTTAGTTGCTTGTTTGGTTGTTTAGGGGTGTTTGGTTGGTTGGTTGGTTGGTTGGTTGGTTGGTTGGTTGGTTGGTTTGGTTAATAGATCAGTACATGTGAGGTGATTTGACCGATGCTGTTATGTTTTCTTTACAATGCTTAAAAAGGTTCAGCTGGTTTTTGATAGCCAATACCAAGGCTGCCATTATTATTTCACGTCAATTCTGAACGTCATTTGTTTGTCGACAATTTAAGTGAGCGTGAAGAATCGCGACATTCAGAAAATCTATAACCTCAAAATCCATCTTTTTTCCAAATTGTGCCCTTTTGGCTCCATTTTGGTCTCCACCCATAATGTCCACCGGCCCCTACAGTTCAAATAAACTTTACCTTCAGCCTCACTTAAGAGGGACATTGAAATGTGTTCTACAGCCAATTCAAAAGGTGTTCTCCTAGATTCCACATTTCCAGGACCATTGCATCCTGTGTTTTTCCTTTTATAAATCTACTCTTGTCTCGTAAATGCCTCCAGTTTATACCACAGGATTTCTATTGTGAATATTCAGGCTTCAAGGTAAAACAAGTTGAGATTTAAAAGATAGAAAAAACCTTGAGAAACATCAAGTCTTATTCATTCAGACTTCACAAAGCTCAGAGGCTCAGGAGACTTCATGCAACAGGTTGAATGAACCGATCTTTTGTCAAACGGGAGCCGTGACCCTTATGAGTCACTTAACTAATGAGATGATTTCTTAATATGACCTGCTGCCGTACCTGAGGTAGAGGATTCGAGCGATCAGGCCGTACAGCACGATGGCGAGCAGCAGAGGGATGACGTAGAAGATGGCGAAGTCGGTGAGGTAGATGGGCAGATAGAGCTCCCGCTTCACTCGGTAGCCGCACTGCACGTGTCCGTCCGGGCCGACCTGAGGAGCACACAGTCCCAGACGTTCTGAATCTCATAATCTTCTCACATCTCCACATAATAATATCAGAAATGCCACCGAGCTCTTCAGAGCTGTTCACATTCCCCTGCAGCCGAAACGCCGGCTCTTTACAAAAGAGGCTGTGGTGATAACAAACGTTCAAGCTGCTGTTTGTGACTCATGCACTGAAACACTGTGTGGAGCTGATGTGTTTGTTTTTCACCTCTTATGTTACAATAGCAATTTGTGTGTGTGTGTGTGTGTGTGTAGAAAGCTGTAATCTCTGCGCTTCACACTCATTCAACGTATTTTTACACTTGTCTGGAAAGTGGCCACAGTTTACAATCGTGGTTGTTGAGTCTGTAATTGAAGGTTAGTTCCTTTTCCACTGGTCAAACACCCACTGACATCCGGCTCCTGTCCCAAACCACTCTGCAGTAAACACAGGCTTCTATCAGAAAACATGACGTTTGTGTACTTCATTCTTTTTATCTTGGGATTAACGTGCTACAGGGATTTCTTTCCTCTGTTTTGTGATTGAGCTTCTGGGTTTCCGGCACGCTCCTGACGTCAAAGAGAAAAGGTCAGTCCCCTTTTTAGTGTTTCACAAAACCCACGTTTACAAGAGATGGTTTTAATCACATTTAATCAATCACAGGGTATTTGTCCAACCTGAATGTCCACCAGGAAGAACCAGAGCATGCAGTAGACACAGGTGAAGATCCAAACCCCAGCGAGGATGCGTTTGGCCCGGGACACCGTGCACACGGTCTGAGCCTTCATCGGATGACAGATAGCTATGTACCTGCAGGGGAGGAGAAGGAGGTGGAACACAAGGTCACACCTGCTCTGTGAGTATAGAGAATGTTATGACAGATTATAGTCTCAGCTGTCAATCATGACGTCCCAGCCCATTTATCAAATAACCCATCTTTTCTTACATATTCCCAGTAAAGCAGTGGCTGTGGGTGATGGGACCTTCCTCTTGGGCTCAACGTTATTCAGAGACTATGCTTGTCAAGCAATATACTAGATATTCAGTCAGATTATTACTGTGGTCAAACTATTACTATATTTGCACAAGCGTTTTATATTTCTATTCTCTCCTGCCCTAGTTGTAATGACAGGAGACAAATGAATAGACTCTAAACAGCCTCTGTCCCTGTGTTTCACTGTGTGTTTACCTTTTAGAGATGTTGATCAAGAGACTGAATTCATTTAACTGATGTAAGACGACAGACGATTTATTTTTCTGTCCTAAGAAATTCCACAGATGGGCCCAAACACGAGTCATCAAACACCAGCTGTCATCAGTGTGGAACATATAGATATATATATATATACTGTATATAGTCTCCTGTACCATATCAGAATGGCATTTAGCAGAGCTCATACGACCTGAAAGGCTCAACAGCTTCCTTCAATTCAATCAAGCTGCAGCAAATTGCTCATCGATATCCGTCCTCTAAATATATCCAGCAAGATCCATGAATTATTCCCTGAGTAAACCATGAAAACTTAAAAACCTACATCTTCCCAAACCAATATCACCTCCTTCCACCAAGTTTCTTAATAACCCGTCTGTGGTTTTGTGTTAAATAACAGACAAAGAACAAACTGATTCTCAGAGGTCATTAAAAAGCAAACATTCTCCAGGAGAAGCTCATAAACACTGATCTGAGAGCGATGGCGGTTGCTCCTCCTCACCTCTCCACGGTGAAGGCGGTGATGGAGCAGGAGGACGCGTTGATGCCCAGGTACTGGAGGTAGGTGATCCCCAGGCAGCCGGCGTGGCCGAAGACCCACGTGCCCGTCAGGCTGTCGGCCACGTTGGGCAGCCCCGCCGCCACCAGCACCATCAGGTCGGCTATGGCCAGGCTCACCAGGTAACAGTTGGTGGGAGTCCTCATGTGGCGGGTGGTGAGCACCACCACCACCACCATGATGTTGCCCACGATGCCCACGCCACACACCAGCAGCACCAGGAACACCGACACCGTCTTGTACTCCAGCAGCTCGGACACGGCGACGCCGGCGCTCAGGGAGATGTTGGTCGGGGTGTCGATCCTGGAGCTCGCGTTGTCGGCCATGTCTGCAACGTGTTGACGACTTCACCCCCCCGATGTGTGTGTGAAGCAAAGGTTATGTTTGTTGGATTAAAGCTGATCAAGGTCGTGACTCTGAAATGTCGCCATGTTTCTTCCTCTTCATTTAGAGCAGTGACTCTAATTCTACTTCAACCATCAGGTTTTGATATCGACTCAAACATCAACGTCACAGTTTGGACTGAGTTCATTACAGAGATGTGGAAATAAGCAGAATCCTTGTTTTCTTGCCTCCTGTCTCTTTTTTAACTAATTTAAAAGAGTGATAAATATTAACATCTTGAAGATGATGATCCCAGGATGACCGAACCCCCCTCGGGCCTCCATCCAGTCACCTAGGAGGAGCAGAGGCTTCATTAATTGGACGAATGGGGAAATGACCGGACAACAACCGTTGGACTTTCATTCGTTCAACACAAACATGAACACGTGCACTACAGGGACGTTCTCTCTGAGAATCCCTCATCTGCAGGTCGGTCTGGAATCAGGTGATTAATGATGCGAGGAAACAAAAGTGCTTGTGCAAACAGAGGAGGAGAAGTGGATGAAACACAGGAGGCAAAGAGGAGCAGAACAATGCAAGCCGGTGGTTTCAAGTGACACTGAGAAGAAGCTGCATGTGAGTTTAGTGATGTTGTTGCACAAATTACAAACAAAGAAGATCAGCTATAAGTTATTTTCCTTTTCCTGTGTTGAAGTAGATAGTTTGTCCTGATGGTGGCGCCAGAGGGAACAGGCAGGAGACCAGAGGACGCAGCCTTCGTGGTCTACACGTTCGGAATGAATACACACATTTGCAACATGGCTGCCTTGTGTGCAATGCGTCACACGTTAGGTTCCTCACATATTTTAGAAACCAGATCTGAAACCACGTCTGGTGAAGCTCTGATAAGATTCACTGAGGATGAGGAATAATAGACAATATTCAAATCAGCCATTTAGGTGCTGCTGAGCGTGCAAGCGTAACAAATAACCTCTAATGCTGCACTCGAGGAGTAAACAAGCTCAAATGAGCCCATTAAAATCATTTAAACATAATATTCTAATAAGTGTGAGGTTTGTTTGTCCTCTAACGATCCACTAATGATGCCCCCTTCTGCATGTCCGTTAAATTCCTCCAATCCGACGCACAAGAGCCTCTGTTCAAAGTCATTTCTTAAAACCTTAACTGCTTTAATAGATTCTGAGGTTATTGGAGGACAAAGTGTTTTCTCCTCTTCAAAGTCCAGAGGTTTGTTTGGAGGTTTCACATTCTGCTGAAAGCTAATTAACCAGCGGAACACTGTGGAGCTGAACGAGGCATCTGTTGCTCGGCTCACTCGTCTCCCGGCCCCGGCCCCGGCACTCACACATCCCGGACCGCCCCTCCTGAGGGCTGCCTCTAATAAATTGAGGTGGACATGAAATGAAAAGTAATTTAGTTCCACTGTCCTGTCGTCAGAGTGACTGCTTCCACTCTCGGTTCCATCACAGGTCGGCTGCTCGTAGAACTAATCTCCTGCAGGTTCCTGAGGATTCACACAGGAACGCCGTTTGGCTGTAGTGTAATTTACATACACAATTTCATTTTTCATATGAAAAGCAACCCATCAATTGAAGATCTTATTGTATTATCTTAACAAGTAATAGTCCCAGAAAATGTCTTAAGGAATAATTTATAATTTGGGAAAATAACTTTCACAAAATCCTCCTACCAGCACCTCCAGCTAAACAATTAAGACATTATCTCATTTGATAAATGCGTAAAAACAATCTGTAATTTCTACACTTTATTATTTACTAAGGCAACTCAGAGGGTAGAAACTGAAATGTTTGGACACAACCCGATCGCCTCCAGGCTCCTATCACATGACCGTCTTTCTGTGCTGCTATTGTGTAGTTAAATCCTGAATTTATAATATGACAACGATACAACTGCTCTTAGTTCGTCTCTATTGCTGCTTCCTGTGAAAAGTCATTCCTGCAGCTAGGAGTGGTCACATGTTGTGTGTTTTCAGGTGAGTTAGTTTTAAAACTAAACACTTGTGTGGACAGAGAACGTTTTCAGGTGGAAACAGTTACTGACGGTGAAGCTTTGCATTCACCGCTGCTAGTCGAGTCATGTGACTAATAAGAACCAATCAGGATGAGAAACTGTCCTCGTCAATGGGACTCGAACCATTTCCAAAAAGTCTTTTGGATGTGGACGATCTGTAGACGGCAGCGTAGACTGTAAATAAAGATTGATGACATGATCTCCAAAAGCAAAGCCAAAACATCTGGATCACCCCCTGGTGGTCGGCTGCAGTATGGGTCATAAGCTCTTCCATGTTGGCAAATGAGACACTGAACAGACTTAAAAGCCAAAGTAGACTTAACGGAAGGTTTCTCTCATTTTAGGTAAAGTTCTACACTCATGTATGTTCACGTGTTGAGACGGACTCCAAATGACGGCACCAGCACAAGATGGCGGCGCCCGTATCAGGACTGATTTGGCTTCATTTTAGCAGAGGAAGGAGGTGGAGCCTCTGCGTCCATCTTTCTTTAGTCTCTATGCAGAGGTGATGTGTTTTAAAGTAAAAGGTGTTAGTGTGGATGCAGCCTATGTCCGGGGTCGTTGCACAGTATCAGACCTGTGGTGGAAATAAACCAGTGGCTCTGGCTTAGATTAATTTCTCTACGTAAAATGAGGCAATTAGGAACTCTGTCTGGAAGGTCACCAACACGAGCCTGCAGCTTCTCAAAGGTCACGGATGTGCGCTCGCTGAGCTCCGGAGCCTCGACCCTTCAAGCCACCACCACGTCCAACGATCTGTCCACTGTCCAGGCTCAAGGTGATCGTCCAGTCGATGGTCTCATTTCCTCTCGCCTCCTGCCTCAGCTCTCAGGAGCAGTCATTAATAATTCAGTCGTTAACGTTTACAATAAAGTGCGTTGTCGCTCATGGGCTCAGCTGAATCCTGGTCCATGACTCATTAACGGCAGCAAATTGGGGATTGTGCCCTGTGGTAGAGCTGCCTTTGAGCAAAGCAGGGCACCAAACCCATAACAGCTGGTGAGTAATGAAATGAAATGTGGTGTCAGGGGCCCTGTGAGATATCGGAGGTATAAGGACCTTAGCTGACAGAATTATATGATCAGATAAGATCAGAGGAAAGAGCAGCAGATAATCAAAAAGAGGTAGAATAAGAGCAAGTGAATAAGTCATAAAACCAATTACAAAATAGCCACTTAATTAAATGGAAATAAAAACGGATTATACGGCGTCAGGAGGAAGAAAAGCTTAAGATTGCTTGGGAAAAAAATTGCATTTTCAGGATAACAAAGATGTTTTAATTATTGATAATAAAATCATGAAAAGAGGATAAATTACTTTACAAGTGACTCAATTGTATAAAAGATATTAATAAAAATATCAAACACCGATATGTCTATTTTCTGTGGAATTTTTGACACAATGGGAATTATCTGATGTTTAAATATCAAAAAGATAAAGTGACACATGATTTATTTCACTTTTCCTCTCCTCTCTCTGAGCTCAGTGACTCGATGATGACTTAAGGTGGAGTGTGAGTCTGGAGCTTCATCCTGATGATGACAGTCTCACTGATGAGAAGCAAAATGACTGACGATGAACTTCTAATCAATCTCAACATCTACTGTAGAAAATAAAAATGATTTTACCTGCTGCGTCTTCACATCCTCAGGAATCTTCTGCCTCATGCTGTCCTCGCAAAATAAGTGTGTGTGTGCGTGTTGGAGGGTGTGTGTCTGTCTGTGTGAGTGTGTGTCATGTCAGTTGGAGCCTGCACAGCCACGTTGAAACTGTTGTCTTGATACTACACATCACAGCATCTCTCTCTCTCTGACTGAGCCTCGTCACTCCTGCACAGACCTACAGGGGAAGCAGCACCTGCACCTTCAAAATAAAAGTGCGATACCTAATTTGGGATTACGTCAGCGTTCAGAATAAAATCTCACTATTTAATTCTGCTAAATGGATCAAAGTTATAAAACACACACTCTGGTTTAATCAGAGAATTGTCAGTGGATTCATTTGATTTGACAGTTGTTTGTTGTCCTAAACAAACTCATGAAATTGCATCGACTCCAAATGACTGAATCATTGATCCAAATCCAGATGTTTTCAGTATCTGCTTCCTGAAGGAGGAGAACAGCCTGCCTCAGAAAACCATGTGACAGGACATGACTGTCTGTGCCTTAGTGCCGGTGGTTCACCGATACACGCGATCAACCAATCACAAGTCAGTGTCAGCTGTCAATCATGACGTCTCAGCCCATGTTTACATTCAGGGGGTCACGCAGATGTGTTGTCTTGACTTCCTTCACAGGACTGTAATAAACAAGACCGAATGAAATGACTGGTTGACCCGTGTGTCAATACGCCACCGAAGATCGGGGGGGCTGGGACGTATTGGGGTCATATTTTTAACCCTTCGATACACGAGCGATGCATTAAACCCTTTCTGATGCACAACCTGGGTCAAAAGAGATCCGAATTCATTCCCTGTGTTATTTCATGCATGGCTGAGTTGCTTTGCTTTAATCTTTAAAAGCTTATCCTTCGTTCTTCCTCGAGAAGAGGGCTCCTTGGAAATAGAATCTTCTACGACATCTAAGGGCCTTCTCCATGTTGGAGTTGGATTCCAAGACACACCCACAACTCCAGCTTGATCCTGTAGCGTCTTGATGACCATGTCAAATGGAATACCAGCCATACTCACACTCTGGATAAACAAAATCAAATGCAGTCTATTAAGTTATAGTTCAAGTTTTATTTTGTTGATCTAGCCATTGTTAGCTAGCCAGAAAAGAAGCTGGCAAACTAACAGCTCGTTAGTATTGTACATATTTCTCTTTCTCACTAGTAATGGATGTAAAATGAGACTCACATGCATCAGATGTGATAAATGAACGGCCGGTGTTTCATGGTGAATCCAAACCGTACAGGTCATGTTGTGCATTAGAAGGGTCGAGATACAAAAAGGATTTTTATTCAAAAAGTAACAAAGGAAACATTAAAATAAGGATTTGTGATGAACAAAAACAGGTAAATTGTGGGAAACCTGAAATCCTGAATGATGCAATTCATTCACTGCAAAGATCAAGAACATACAAACTGAGCCGGGTCACTTTAAATCCTAGTTTTATTCTGAAATGTATGAGAGGAAATGAATGGTTGTCTCTGCTGCAGCTGGACGGCTCCTCCTCAGGGAGCCTCCAGTGCTCTCTGGTTTCCCGCTCCTGTTAGGGCTCATGTGTTCCACTGAAGCGTGACCATCAAGCCTCATTTACAGCTGAGATCCTGAGGCCTCGAGAGGAAGATGTCCAAAGAGTTTGTTTCACCTCCACCCTCAGGGATGAGGATGTTACATTTAAGATAAAGCTTTTACTGAAACCTTCGTAAACTACAGATGACAAACCAGAATGTCTCTAATAACTCACACTTACACTTAAACTGTAAAATTCTGCATTTAATATGTCCACTGGCCTCAGACTGACTGAGCATAATGCTTATTGTCCTTCTGCTGCTCTTTTGCTAAATTTTCCCATAATTATGTTTCCTCCAACTGTTCAAAGATTTAATAATATGAAATATGAAACATGAGAAGATAAAAAATGGTAAATGAGTAACATTGAAACACCGACACGTCAGTGGGTGTGAACCTATGTCGGTGTTGCCATCTAGTGACAGAAACCAGGAAGCAAACCGATTCAGAATACGTCAGTAACTGAACCAATTAGTGCGTCAGGACCAGAAAATATACATATTTTAATTCAAACAAATAATTGTTGATGCTATGTTAAACTTGCTGATCCTCATATTTACAGTTACTCAAAATGTTCTTCATAGATTTAATACTGATAGCAGTAACATATTTTATAGAGATTTATAATTACTCTAGAGTTTCTATTTCTACTGTTTGGACTAAATCTTGAAATGCTGTTGACATATTGAAATCCATAACTTAACTATACATGTAACCCCACCTTTGGAGTCATAACATCATTTCATAAAAGTAAGTGTGGAAAAATTACACATTGAGGAACTATTAAGATATATTTTTTAATTAATATTATAATATAAACTAGTTCATGCAATAAAGTAAAATCATTTTAAATGATTAAATATATTTTATTATAATTTAATATAACATGATGTTTCTTTTTCTTCACCTCCCCTCAGCTCGTCGCTTGTTGATGACGCACTTGTAATGGCCGCTGTCGCTGTGCGGTGCGGGCAGTTTTGATTCCTCCGCCTCAGCAGCTGAACTCACGCATCGGTGTTTATCTGAGGCCGCGGGAGCGCGATCCGCCGGAGAGGGGACTTCTTACCGAGGCGCTGCCGTCGTCACACAGCTCCGGGTCGGACAGGTGAATGAGAGAGGGGGGGTAGTTAGCGGTTAGCATGAGTGCGGCAGCAGCGGTTAGCTTAGCTCCGGGTAGGGCTGCATTGTTACCAGAGACCCGGGTCGGTGCGCTGCAGAGTCCGCTCCCCGCTGCCGGCTGTGTGGCGTCCCGCAGCGGGGGGTCGGGTGTCCTCTCTGCGGGGGAGCCACCGCTCCGTGGCGGCTCGGTGCTCGCCCGTTAGCCCGTTGTGTTGGCGCTGCGAAGTTCTGGGGCCTTGTTGCCAACAAGCGCGACTCAGCGCACAGAAGAGTTCGCGGCTGCTGCAGGTGAACGTGTGTAACGCTCCACAACTCGGCCGTGTTGTGTTGCTGCGGACACACAACCCCTCACACACACCGGGGGCTAGCCGCTGTGGAGGTTAGCTTGATGGGAGCGGAGGTTTGTGAGTTAGCAGAGAAGCTAACACAACAAATCCCGCTGTCAGTCACCAGCGCGTCCATGAGCCTCATCCTGTGTTTGATTGAAAACAAAAGAAAAGTTACGAGGCTTTACTTTTAGTTCGGAACCGCCTCTGATTGTTTCCCAAGAAGTTTCAAAGTTTCTCTCCCATCTGTTTTGTGTGTGAGTCAGTCTAAACTAATGTGTGTAACATCAGGTTGACTGTAAATAACCTTGATTTATAAACAAATACTTTAAAGTAGAAGTGGCTGGTCAGTAAATCCTCCAGATTCCATCAGGATGAACTGGAGGTTGTATATCCAGTAGTGATTCTATCTTCTAATTAAATATAATGTTATAGGTCAGTAATGATACTGTTAAATCTTATGAATACTGATGAATAACCTGGTTGTTTGTACTGATGTGATATTAGGTGGATTTTATAAATTCTGTTCAAGACGTGTTGAAGTATAAAGTGACAGTCAGAGACCAGACCAACTCAACAAGTCACTTCTTGACTGTTTCTAACAAACTGTGTTTTTCTCTCCACTAGAATATTCTCTAATGGATTCTCCTGAAAGCCCGAACCAGTCCCCCCAGTCTCCCGAGGAGGAGAAGGGCTTCTCCGACTCTCTGCTGGATTCTTCTGACGAAGAGGAGGACAGGGTCGTCTCAGGCAGTGAGATCATCAACGAGGAGGAGAATGGAGAGCTGCTTGATGATGACGAAGAGCCAGTGGACAGCCGACGAAGAGGTTTGGAATTGGAGGAGTTGGACGAAGAGGAGGACGAGGTGGTGCCTGACTTCGTCTCTGACCCTGAGGATGAGGAGCCTGGGGGGGTGGGACAGGAGGATGAGAATATTGTTCTGATGGAGGGGGATGAAGATGGTCCACAGGGGCACCAGTTAGATGGAGAAGAGGAGGAGGAGGAGGAGGAAGAGGAGGACAGGGTCATTGACACGCCACAGTCCCCGGACTTCGAACCGGTGAAGAGCTTCACTGATGACGACAATGTAGAAGATGGGGAGGAAGGATACAGTCACTATAAAAAGGAGGAGGAGGAGGAGGAGGAGGAAGAAATCCAGGCGGAGGAGGCCAAGAGGATGAGAGCTGAAGAAGGGGAGAGTAGAAGAGCTGTCACCGTGAAGCAGCCGAACGTGGACTCAGCTTCTGTTTCCCGGGAGCTAGACGAGCATGAACTGGATTACGACGAGGAGGTCCCGGAGGAGCCCAGCGTCCCTGCACACGAGGAGGAGGAAGACGAGGAGGAAGCAGAGGAGGAGCAGAGTGAGGACAAGATCGTTAAGAAAAAGGAGAAGAAGCGTATTCTCCCCCCGTCTCCTAAGAACAGTGACTCCAGGAGATCGGACGACTTCAGGGGGCCGGACCGGATGTCCAGAGATTCCTTCAGGGACAAGAAGAAGGACGAGGACGACGGAGAGATCGATGAAGGAGAGATCGATGTAAGTGTCATGGTTTGGCTTTTAGTGATATGTTGATCAGTGGGAGGTGATTGGAATAATGCATCCATTGTCATATTCAGAACATTTTCTCATTATTACAAAACTCTGGAATATAGGATCTGTCGAACATAGATACTGCAAGTCATTGTCAAACAGTGTGTGTCAAACTAAAGCTCGTTAAAGAAGCTACATCCTGTGACTAATCGTTCTTTAATCTGGATAATGAGTACTCCTTATTTTTCTAATTGCTCCTCCTGTGTCTGTGGTCACTACACCCCCCATTTTCATTCCTTTCACCTTAAATTCTGTCGTGTCAATAAATGGTGTCTCAAATACCTTTTTAAAGTCAGATTTGATAAACCCTCTTGTGTGTTTGGCAGGACGATGACCTGGAGGAGGGGGAAGTCAAAGATCCCTCAGACAGGAAGATCAGGCCACGTCCCATCTGCAGGTTCTTCATCAAAGGTGGGTGATGGAGAGCAGATCGTGAACCAGCGCTCGACCGGTGAAGAACTCGTGTGTTTATGAAAACTTCTCAGCATCTGTGGCAAGAGAAGGAAGCTCTGGGTGTAAAAGTGTGATCTAATCAACTGAACCAGAAGCTTAAACAAACACAATGTACTTAAGATTATTACACACAATATAATATCTTGTGTATTAATTGAACAAGGTCATTAGAAAAGAAGTGAACCTTGGATGTAGCCTCAAGGAATCTGTACGTCAGACCTGCACAACGTTCTGCTGGTTCTTTCTAGCTCAGCACATTCTTAGCTTGTCTGGTGTGTTGATCCTCAGCGTCTCTGCTGGTTCACATCTGGTCTCTGACTGGAATCCTCCAACAGCTGGATTCTCTTTGTTCCGAGTCTTTTTTTGTAGATTTACTTTGATATTTCGGGTCTTTGTCGCTCTGCACCACTCGGCTTTCACAGAGTTTCTTCTCTCAGCCACTTTGAAATTATCCCCGATGCTATCGAGCTGTGTGGAGCTTTCTATGATTTGAGGGACCTTGTGTTTGTGCACTGTGATGTAAACAGTGTGATGGAAGCAGAGCATGTGAGGAATGTCAGTTGGTTTAAGTTCTTGTCATGGCAGCTGCTCTCCAGCAGGGGGAGTCATGGTACTTATTATAGATCTATGTATTCTCCCTCTGCTCTGAGTAAAACATTAACTTAACAAAAAACTATAAATTCTCATTAATGAAGGTTTCAGGGACAAATATAACTTTTCATTGGTTAATTTATTTCCAATTTTAAAGTGAGAAATTGAAGGTGATACACGATGAACATTAATTTATATTTTATTTTATGTCAATGTGGAACGTATTTTGCATCTTTAAAGTTTCACCTGATTTACAACTGGATTTGAACCAGGACTGAAAATTATTAGTGCAAGAATACATGTTGATGTTATTTATCTTATCTCCTGTTGACACTTCTCTCTCAAAATCATTATTTAATCAATAATAAAAACATATTCTGCGTCTAATTCTTTATTTTTTCCTTAATCTTGGTAAAACTTTATTATTTTTTTCTTCCAGGAAATTGTACCTGGGGCATGAACTGTCGGTTCATCCACCCCGGAGTCAACGACAAAGGCAACTATTCCCTCATCAGTAAACCAGACGTCTTCTCACCTAATGGAGCGCCCCCTGGTGGACCTCACCCTCTCATACCCAATAACCCCTGGGTACGTCTCTCTTCTGCAGATCCTATGTTTGCTTTGTGCTCTAACGTTAATACAACACATAAATATTGAATCCACTCTGAAGATGAAACCAGGACTGTGTCACACAACATCTGCATCTGTTGAATTAGTTTGTTTGTGTTTTCAGGCCGGACCTGCAGTGGAGGAGCTCCCTCCACCTCCTCCCCCAGTGGAGCCCCCTGTGGAGAGTGCATGGGAGAGAGGACTGCGGCACGCCAAAGAGGTAAACCCCCCCCCCCTCCGTCTCCATTTCCTTCCACTGGGCTGTCGTGATGCTGAGCCTCAGTAGAACTTTGTCTAGAGCAGGGGTTTTCAACCAGGGGTCCGCGGCCCCTTGGTGGTCCGCGACGGCATTGCAGGGGGTCCGCGAAATTCGGTTGATCTAGGTAGAAAAACTCTCAGGAGATCTTGGAGATGTAGTTTGTATGATGGGAATTTTTATTTTCCCAAAAAGACGGCCTAAAAGGGCAGAATTAATAATGAAAATATTAAATAAAACAAAATAGCGGGAAAAAAATACTTTGTAATAAGTAAAATAAATTTGCATAATAGCCAAAACAATTAATTTCAATAACAGTCAACTTTACCAGGTTCACTGGTTGAGAAACAATTTCTTAGGAGAGCTCTAGACACACACACAGAAGAACTACTCACGCAGTAGGTGGGATTTGCTGCTGGTGATCATGAGGTTAAATTTAAGTAGGCCTCAATTGTTTGTGTGATATTGTTTGATTATCATTTGTGACATAATCTGCATTACTTTGTCATCAGTTGTAGCCCCAGTTTATGTTGATTGTTATTGATCACCGTTACTTTAACGTTCTCTCAACATGTCAGCTACATGTCTGTACATTTAAGTCATGAACGTTATATATTGACGTAAATATGGTTCTGAGATGCAGTAAAACTACAAACTGCATTTTATTTTTGTTTTCAATGCTTAAGCACTGAAAATCAACCCTTTTTTTGTAATTTACACATTTTTGTAGATTTGTTTGAGGTTTTTAAATAAAACCAACATGGGAAAAAAAATGTTAAAAATTCCTTCTATCCACTTGCACGCACACACACACACACACACACAGAAACACACACACACACGCACACGTAGGCACATCAGTGGGCCGCGGATTACTTTCTAGTCAGAATGGTGGTCCCTGGGACAAAACCAGTTGAAAACCCCTGGTCTAGAGAGACTTGGGATGAGGTTCTGCATTTTTATTGAGCTTTATTTAGTTTTACAGGCGATGAAACATTCATGGTAAAATACACTGTTGCTTGTTTGTTAGGAATAAACAGTCCTACTTTTTGAGTCTTTCTTACTCCTCTGAAAACGGACCCCCCCCGGTCGGCCCCTCGCTGGCTGTGGGAGACTTTATTGTTTGCATGAACCTGGTCAACTCATCAGAAATAAATAATAATAGGACGATTCATTCTTTTTGCACGAGTCTGTTTCCTACCCTGTCACATTATATGATTTTATGACCTCAATACGTTTCGCTACGTGCCATGAGAACACACTTACTTCTGTGTAGTAAATCTCTGTCTTTACCAGAGCTCCCAGTGACACTTCACCTCCAGTGGACTGTTAAACCGACCCCCGTGTACCTGGTTGTGTTTCCCACAGGTTCTCAAGAAGGCCACCATCCGTAAAGAGCAGGAGCCGGACTTTGAGGAGAAGCGTTTCAACGTGACCATCGGGGAGGACGAGAGAGAATTTGACAAGGAGAACGATTTCTTCAGAGAACGCAGCTACCGCATCATCAGAGAGTAGGAATCATAGAATCTCTCTGTCATGTTACATTGGGTGGAATATTCTGCTGGTTGAAGCAAATCGATCAGCCAGTGAAACCCGGTCTCAACTCGGCCTTCTGCTGTCCCCGCTGCTCGGACATTCCCCATTTCTCTTTTATTGGCTCTTTCTCACACATTCCTCTTTCAGAAGTTTCCCTAAATTCACGTGACAAAAGAGTCACACCTCAAACTTGACCTCTAGCAAAATCATTTTTTTGGGCACCACCCAGTCTGAAGCACGAACGTTTTTCCCCTGTTCATAAAAGTCAGACACTCATTTATTTTTTGATAAATGAATAATGGAACTAGAAAGAAACATGAACTTATTCTACGTCCACACTAATACTTTTTCAAACTTAGTCACCACGATGAAACCTCATGGAGGTAGCCTGAGGTCTCACTGCTCCTCCACCTGATCCACAGCCTCAGTCTGAAGAATGGTTGAATGTAACTTAATTAAAATGTGTTATGATTGAGTTGTTTGCACTGATACTCGTCTGTTTTGTTTTCACAGTGAAATGGAGTTCAGAGATCCTGTATATGGGTGAGTGTTCACTCACATGGACGATCTTAATCAAACTCTTAACACTTAAGAAGCTAAATCTTTACTAAAACATGGTTTGACGTCATGTGGAACCAAATCTGTGGAACATTCTGTAAAATGTCATTTAGAAACTAACCATTAAAACCAGTTCTTTGTTCCTATGCTGTATAATCACTATATAAGGATCCTTTGTGAGCTGTTGCATGATTTCTCGAACGTGTTTCCCTCTGCAGGGACCAGTACAACGATCCATACTACGACTATGAGATGGAGGCGCTGTGGCGAGGTGGCCAGTATGAGAACTTCAGAGTGCAGTACACAGAGGCTCCACTTCCCTACCACTACAACGTGAGTATCCTCCAGGTTCTGCTCAGAAGCTTTCTCTGTTTCAACAGCCACAAATAAAGTTTAAAGTGCTCCAGCAGCGACTGCAGGCTCTGGTCTGACCCGGCCCCTTCCTGCAAGTCTCCCCCAGAAATGCCCAGAAACTGTCACTGATTTAAAAAGACGCAAGGACGACCGGATTAGATTTGGTTTTTATCACAACTCAAGAATTTATCCACTAATTATGACTAGTTAACACTACAGGCTAAAGGTCAACAACAGTTTTCTGTGACCTGATTTGTTGGCAGAGGTGAGAAGCACAGGTTGTCATCTTAGTGATTCATAATCAAGATACATTTATTTATCCCAAACACATTCACAGACAATCGTGCAATTGAGGGAAATTTGTCCTCTGCTTTTAACCCATCTGGTGCAGGACCATGTACGGCGCCCTGTGGGGGCAGATGTTGGGGGAGTAAGGTGCCTTGCTCAGGGGCACTAGACAGTGGGGTAGGGAGAATCCTCTTGGATTTTTGGACAGATCTGAATGTTGTCCATCCAGGTTCATTTTGTTGTTGTTGTTGTTGTTACTCCGTGGAGTCGCACCAGAGACCTTCCAGTCTGATGTCTTCACAATTTTCTGCCCATAGCTCAAGTTTTTCTTCCACTAGTCCACTGCCTCTCCCAATCAATCATTCAGTATATCAGGATTAATGGGGCCACAGACATAGAATTCATAATAACTGTGAATATCCGTCTCTCCAGGAGCGAGAGCGTGAACGCGACCCTCAGGAGCGGCCCCGGGACCGAGAGAGGGAGAGAGATCACCGCGAGCGGGAGCGCCGGCAGCGAGAGAGGGAGCGGGAGAGGGAGCGCGAGCGAGAGAAGGAGCGGATGCGGCGGAAAGAAGAGTGGGAGAAGGACCGGATGAAGCGTGACGAGAAGGAGAGGCCGAGGATGAGACCTCCTCGAGACCCCAGGGAGAAGAAAGAGGAGGACAAACTGAAACCTCGCTCGCCCCTCGACCTGCCGCCCAAGTACGTGTTGAGCTGCTGGTTTTTTGTTTTTCAGAATAAGTTATTTGAAGTGTCCAAGCAGAAGGTAGAAGCCAAGAGAATAACCCTATTAATCATTAGTGGTTTTGTTTTGACACAGCTGTAACGGCTGGGTGTGGTTGACCGACAGGCGTCACTTTGTCAGATATTTTGTTATTGCGTCATACATGTTCAAACAGACGTTTTATGTTGAAGCAGTCAGTTAAAGATGTTGATGTGTGTGCCCGGGTTAAATAATCATTTTAACAATGGAAAATTGGAGTATGCTCGCTTATTGAGGCGTGAAGGGAAGGTTGCACAATGCCGAAGTTTTACCTGCGTGTGTCAGCCCCATGTCAGGGACACACACATTGCATGTTGTTGTGGGAACTCTGTCACAGCCTTTGTTGACTAATGAGAGCGGATTAGTCAGTCGGGTTTCATTGAGTAGTAAGAACATGTGAAAACATCCGTTCTATAGTTTTCTGTTTGGGATCGGTTGTTGACGAAATCGTTGTGCAACCAAACGCTATTCTTATGAATGTATTTTCCATATCCTGGTGGAGAAGAGTTTCAGTCCAGTTGATTGTTTGTGCTGATGAGGCATCGTTTCTACATAATGAATAGAATGAATGAATGAACCCTCCAGTTTGCATGTTGCACGGTGTCGTCGTCACTCATTCTACGTCAACACAGTTTAACCCTTTAAGACCTGAGGCACCAAATAGAATCACACTCTTAAAACCTCACCTGAGACCTCACCCCTTCTGAACAGCTGACTTTAAATCCTCAGCCTCTGAAGCAGAAATCTGTTGATAATTGAACCTCCTTCTCCAACATGTTAACTATTAACTGATCCTTGGTCAGCAGGTATTTTAATTGTCAATGAAACTCTGTCGTAACCTGCTTTGATATCGCCGCCCTGCCTCAGATGGTTTTGCAGGATAGGAGCCGTTTCCCACGATGCAGTTTGCCTTTTCCCGCGAGTATTTCAGCAAATGACGACGTATTGCATCAGGCTTTGAAAAACATGACATATGAAACACGCACGTGTGCAAATGTTGCACCCGGTCTTCAGGGTGGATACACGTGTACGTTTCATCAGGTCTCAATGGATGGATTTTTAAGGCTGAAAATTCATAAATATATAGGTCGTCTGATTAAACCCGATAGTTGTGTTATCCTGTGAAGTTTAAAAACACAAAAACCGTCCAAACACATTTGCAGTCATTTGTTGTCGATTGTATCCAAATTGTGAAAACAGGCAAATAAGAATCTGAATTTGCTGAATTTGCTGTGACGCTCAGGTATTTGTGTTTTGGTGGTTTGCTTCCTATGTCATTGTGTTTGCACCTGAAGCTGTGAAGACAAGTTCTAAATCCACCTTCACTGAAAGAAGGTGGAGTGTTTTTATTGTGTTTTTATTTTTATGATTTTTCACTACTCCTAATCATGCATTATGGATAACTAGCAAATCAAAGAATTTCACATCTCACACAATAACATCAGCTCAACACACAGAAGCTTACAAATGCTACCGTACAGTTTATTTATCCTCTCATAATTCAGAAGTTCTTTTTTACAGTTTTAACAAAGTTCCCCAAAAAGCTAATTATGCACCAACATGCACTTGTTTGCTGAGTCTTTCTTTTAATGCTTTTGTTGAATAGATTTACTCCTTTTATTTTCACAATTTACGACAAATGAATAAGTCGTGATCCCAGTCATTGCTAAAAAGAAAACGTGTCTCTGGTGTTTGTAGCAGTGCAACACAACTCATCCTGTGATTGCATCACAACTCTGCGACTCATGCATCATTCCTTCAACTCGTCAGTCATCGAGCTTCATCTATAGAAAAGAATTCGTCCGTAGTTTCCACTTTGTTGTTGCCGAACCTTCTTGCCTCTCGCCACTGTATGACTGATGACCCGACTAGCACATATTTCCATTGTTTTGTTCGCTCGTGCTCTTTGAAATTGCGGAACTTTGCAGAGTCGTCAGCTCCTGTCACCGGCGGTAAAAGGGAACTGGAGCCTACGCCCATTTTTTACTCAGCGATCAGTGACGTAGGTACATGTCGGCAATATGTCAGCCTAAGGCAAAGTGGAAATCCTCTTGATTTGAGGAAGTGATGCACTTGTCTTTGATGCAACAACTGGAAAACACATCCCAGGTCAGAAATTCCCAGTTGAAGTTCTTTAGGGTTTCCCAGTAGAAAAAGGTGTAGAACTGTAACTATATTTCTATAGAGAGAGAGAGAACTGCACAATTAGTTTAAATGCAGTCGTGATGTCAGCCTCTGTTATTATCTAACCACAAAGCTCAGTGATTTATATAAGTGAACACAGGGGGCGGTGTCCAGCTTTGTTTGTCAAGTGCTATGAACCACAGACGCGTGTCTCAGATCAGTTGTTACCGTCACGAACAAATATAAACGTCTGTCACTCTTCAGCTACAGACAGACTTGAGATCCCGCCCCTGTCTAGACACATAAACAAACTACCTGTCAGCCACAATGCAACAAAATGGAAAATGTAATATTCAAAAGCCCATTTTCCACTGGTGAAAACCCCCATTATCATCTGTCTTTTGTCTGCACGGTGAATAGATGACATCACAGCCCGGATCACATGAAGGTTCATGTAGGTTTATATCGGCTCCGGTTCTGCAGGGACAGAAATGTGACACCCGGGTCATCACAATCATTTCTTCTTCTTTTACATATTTCTGTTTGGTGGTATGACGCCGTGGAACTCCCGGGCTCAGGCACGATAATAGCCTCGCGTGTTTGTGTGTTTATTGTTTGTCTTTAGATTAGCGTGTGATTTGCAAAATACAAAACTGGCAGGAAAGCACGGTGAGGGAGCTTCTGGTCCTTCAGCAGGTTTGTAACTTGTGGAAAGCTCGTATGAGACTTATTTATTTTATAGATTTAGGTTAGATTAAAATATTTTATTTATTTATTGTGTGCATTAAAAAAAAATTAACAGCAGAAGTGACCTCACTGCTGTATTGTCATTCCTAATTCCTCTTTGCGCCTAAATGAATGTGAACTGATGAGGTCACACACACTCGCTCTGTCCTCTGAATTCATCTTTTGTTTTCATGCACGACTTATTTCCACTTCCTTTTAATTCTTTTCTTTCTGTGTCCTCTATCAATTATTCATAATTACTTAAAGACTCAGTTTAATGAATTAATTAATTAAATAAGCTGCTGCTCTATTGAGTCTGAACCTGCGTCAGTCTTTTCAGAATCAGAAAGTATTTATTGTCAAGTAGGTTTACACCTAGAATGAATTTGCTCTGGTTATTGGTGCATACAATGAACATAGAAACATAAAAACACAATAAATACAACACACAAGAAAAGCAGTAAAAAGAAACAATATATATTTACTCACTATTTCTAATATTTATACAAAGTAACATTTATTTAGACATAAACATATCTAAAGATAAAAGATATAAAAAGTGAAGTAAAAAGTGAAACAGTGTCAGATTGCAATATGCTGGACTTGTTCCTCAGGCTGATTCATTAAACCCACAAAGTTCAGGTTACCTTCTGTCCAAGGGCTGTATAAGTCTATTTATAGAATTATTCCACTTTCCTTTTTTGTTAGTTCTTCCTCAAAGGAAACGTCATTTTGATAACAGTATATATTACAGAGCTAAAAATAGCACACGTGTTGTGATGCTATTTTTAGCTCCGTGCTTGACACGGTCACTTGTTTGCTCTTGCATCACATCAGCGGAATTTCTTATTCACTGGAGGATGTGTACCTTTCTCACACAAACACACACCTGCATTGTGTGTGTGTGTGTGCGCACAATAGGCTGCCCATTCATGTGTTTTGCTCGTGCATGATATGTGATTCCGAGTCTGTGTCCCTGTTTAAACAGTTTGTGCAGCGCATTGTTTGAAAGCACTCTGCTGTAACACGAGAGCTCTGCACACCGGTCAGGCCGGGCAGTAACTGATACACCCATATGGATCCTTCCCTCAAAGTTTCTGCAACTCGGTGGGAATATCCACTCCTCACGTTAATTTCCTCAAACAAATATTTAGAGACGCCCGCGAAGATCTCTGCGTCTTCTTCACAAAAGTAAACATCAGTCCATCTGGTGGGAAATCCCATGCATGTTGATGGTTAACGTCCTGGCTGTGATCCAGTCGTGATCCAATCCATCTCGGATCAGTTCCCACTTACAGCAGGTCTGTGGTGTGTAGCCACGCTGCCATAGGACCAAACTCATCAGCTTATAAATTGATAATATATTGAGCAAAATACCCAAAAATATACAAACAAATATATGAATTTAACCATCAAGTCCTCCTCTGTTTGTCCTCAGCCTGGATGTGGGAAGGAAAATCTTTACAGTAGATTTGTAAACGTCTGCTCGGCTCGGTCTGTAGTTGAAATCCTGCCGACTTGTTCTTCATGCATTGGCTTCAATCAGGGTTTTTAATGAGTTGGTGAAAAGGGTTTGATCGATGAATGAGAAAGAGGAACCAGAGAGACAAAAGAATAACAGGCGGAGCAGCAGGTGATGTGAATGTTCAGGAATATCCAGAAGTGAATTAGATGTTTGTGGGTTTTTTCTAACCACCCGATCTTTTCAAACTTCTCAGCAGGCCGATGGAGCCGCCCTCAAAGAAGGAGATTGTTCCATTAATGCGTCGACCAGACGAGTGGAAGGACCCGTGGCGTCGGTCCAAATCCCCCAGGAGGCGCCCCGGGCTGGGCTCCCCCCCACGAGGCCGCCGGCGACACCGCCCCTCCGGCTCCTCCGTCTCTCTGTCCAACTCCTCCAGGTAGACACGCCTCCTCAGGCACCTCCTGGTTGTTCTGCATCACTGCGATGGTGAATTAACATATCTGGTGAATTAATATCTTGCGGTGGGAGATGATCAGATAATGATTAAAGTTCCTGGTTCTGAACCCTCCTGATGAGTGTTGAATCCACACAACAGTGGGTGACACTGGATGTGAACACAACTGTAGTTTGTTTACAAGACGACTCTGCAGGACACTTTTAAAATATTAACTACCGCTGTAATTTCATAATCCTTTGGCAGATGGATATGAGAAATGTCTCAACTGTACAATTAGTCTCCACTGGAGTTTGTATCGTGTTGATGTGCTTATAATTAAGATCATGATTCTCCTGTTACCAGTCGGGTTTTCTACTAGATCCATTTTGTTTTTTGTTTATTATTGATTTATTGACCTTATTAACTAAATGTTTGTCCCTCTGTGTCTCCTGCAGGTCCTCGTCTCGCTCCTCGTCCTACACAGGCTCTGGGTCGTCCCGCTCCCGCAGCCGCTCCTCCTCCTTCAGCTCCTACTCCAGCCACTCCTCCCAGCGCAGCTCCTTCAGTGGCAGCCGCTCCAGGTGCGTTCAACACATGCAAAACATCCACGTGTTACTTCCTGAGTGGCGTCAAGCAGCTTTATAGAAGCGTTGGTGACTGTGTGATCTGGTCTGATCTTTAGATTAAACAGCGTTGTGACACTTTAAGGGTGATTGTTGATCTTTCAGGTCTCGATCATTCTCAACGTCTCCCTCACCGAGTCGGACAGCGCTGAGGAATGCTAAGAATAAACCAGAGCCCCCCCCTATGTTAACTAAAGGGTAAATCCTTATTACTTGCATCGATTTACATTATTTAATTCATCAGTCAATGCTCCAGCATCATAGTTCATCCTGCCTGTCGTGACATGGCACGTGCTCACCGCTCCGTCACTGTGGTCACGCTTAAACAAACAAGTTCGTTTCCCCTGCAGAAGCATGCCCCCGAAGCCGGGCGCCATGCCCCCCCCTCGCAGGGAAAAGCCTCCCATGAAGAAGGCTCCCAGTCCTCCCCCGCCTGGTGGGATGCAGGGCCGGCCTTCCAGACCCATGCAGGAGGGAGGCAAGGCCCCCACCAATCCCCGGGAGCCTGGAGGACCAGGTGGCGGCGGTGCAGGTCGCGGAGGGACTGGCGGCAGTGGAGCAGGTCGCGGGGGAGCAGGCGGCGGGGGAGCAGGTCGAGGAGGAGCAGGTCGAGGAGGAGCAGGCGGCGGGGGAGCAGGTCGTGGTGGACCAGGAGGCAGAGGAGCAGGCCGCGGTGGACCAGGTGGACCAGGCGGACCAGGTGGCAGTGGAGCAGGTCGGCCCCTACCGCCACGGGAACCCGGAAAACCCCCCAACCCCCGGGAAGGAAGACGGAAAGTGAAGCAGCAGCGTCCTCCCCGGAGGTAGGTGCCTCTCTCGCTTTGTTTCAAAGCAATGAAACCGTAGTTTTTAATAAATAAAGGAATTTGATTAATTGCAGGAATCAGGAACAGAAAATGTTTTTCTCGGCTTGTATGGTTGAAATCAGGTGTGACCAGTAACCAGACACGGAGCCTGTTGGCGCCGGCTGAGGTTTTGACATTGTCAACATTTTTACTTGTCATTAATCACACGTAGGAGCCAGAGACGAGCCGGGAAACTGATCACTGATCTGTTTCACATCAAACCAAACAATGCATCCTCATAATAACAGTTTCAGTTCATGAACTCAGCAAAAACAACAAGGAGTCTGTAGCACGTTTCATCCATTGATGCATGCATCACTGCCTTTCACTGGGGGGGGGGGGGGGGGGGGGAGCGGGGGCGATCATGGCTGATTGATTTGTGGAATGTCGTCTTTAAAGATAATTCATTTGGACGAAACTGACTTCAGGACATAAAGAGGTGATGGAATCTGTCACTTGTGCTGCAGAGTGAAGCTTGTGCTCGTCCCACCAGGTTCACAGCTGAGATCCTAACGCATGTCTTCACCCCATTACTGCTGTTTGTCTCTGGCCTGCTTTGTGTGGACTTGTCTTTTTGTCCCCAGCGACACGTGCACGTCCTTCGGTCTCTTAAAGGCGCTTTAGAAATTCAAGTTATCATCACTGTTAATCTTCAATGAATATTTTAACAGCATAAAGAAAATTCTGTTTTATTTGATGAAAAAACATTGACCATAAAATACTATGATGATATTATAGCGTAATCACGCAAGTTCACGAGGAATGAACTTAGAGAGAATATTCAGGCTGAAATTTGAAATAGAATTTAAAAATATAAAATAAGCTTATTAAATTAAACACAAGTTATTTGGTTTAGAATATGTCCAGCTCAGTAAACAGGAGGTTAATGGTTTAAATGAGCTTTTTGCTTTGTATTGTATTGGGTTAATATAACAGTGTTTCACAATTGTGTGTGTGTGTGTGTGTGTGTGTGTGTGTGTGTGTGTGTGTGTGTGTGTGTGTGTGTGTGTGTGTGTGTGTGTGTGTGTGTGTGTGTGTGTGTGTGTGTGTGTGTGTGTGTGTGTGTGTGCTCTGCAGTGTAAACACAAAATGTTGAACCTTTTTTTAATGTGTGGAAGTACGTGTCTCATGAACTCTGGAGCGAATCAAACCAACACAAAGTAAAATGAAGGACTTAGTATATAACAGTTAAAGTGTCCACATGACAAACAGTAGTTGCGTAGAATCGTCTATAGATCCACTGCTGACTTAAAAACAACCAGTCATTGTGAAAAGCGTTGAAGCAGCCTTCATGAATTAATCTTCAAATGTTGCATATTACAGAAATAATAACAAACTTATACAATCATCCCACAATTAGATCTTTTGCATACTTTGCACTATTTTGTGTTTTGCAGACACCAAAGAATAATTTGTGTTTCCCTCTAAATGACGTCTGAAACAAAACAAGATTAAAGTAAGTTTTAGAATAAAAGTTTTTAAAATCTGAAAGACCGAAAGTGGAATGTGATCGACCTCTCGGCCCCAGATCACAGGTTGAGTCTTCATCATGTCTCATGTCACTGGATGAAGAACAACCTGGTTGTAATTCCTCAGAGTTTCCTGCTCGCGCGGCGTGGGCGGGCAGTGGAACTCTGGATGTGGTGCCATGAGTTTCTGGTGTGGGTGGGAGAATGTTGTCCTTCCTGCCTCTGCTCTGTAAACCAGCATCAAATTTGCAAGGGAATATGTCAAACAGATAAACTTTCCTAAAACAAATCTGTTTACACATCTCTATTTGCATATGTTGGCCAGAGAGACACTGCAGCCGAGCGCTTTGGGAGAAAGTGTATAGATCAGGTGTGTGCGACGGAAAAGAGATCTAGTTGTGTCAAGTTGTTTGTGTGTGTGACCTCAGGTGGACGGGAAGAGCAGTCAAAGGACAGGGAATAACAGCGTGGGGCTGTTTGCATCTTGGTCTGTGGGTGTGAGTGTGGGCAGACCTGGTCACAGTGTGGAAACTATCCAGCAGAACCAGTTCTGTGTGTCATGTTGAAAAAGGACTTCCCTATGATTGAAATAAGTTGTAGTAGTGATACTAGCTGAGAGCAGAGATAAGGATCTGTAAATTAAACAATAACTGTAATTATCGGGTACAGGAAGCTGGAGAGTGAAGCGGAACTGCAGAAGACTCAGAAGTTATTAAAAACCAGAGTTTATCTCTGATATTCAGCAGGAAACTTTGCAAATATGAAGAAATCTGAGCAGAGTTTGGTGGATTTGTTACAGCTGCTGATTTCTGCACATTTGTATCTTATGAAACAGGAGCATGTTGTGTCTTGATAAAATGAGACGATTAGAATCTAATTGTGTGAAACATTCAGGTTCACGCGTCGGGCAAATCAGCTTCTCTGTTTTAGATTCACTTATTGTCCAGTTTCCACAGTCAACGGTGAAATGCTAATGAGTACCTACATTTATTGTGATAATCATTAATATCTATAAACGTGACATTAGTCATAGATTGATGTTACTTTCGGCCCGACCCTTTTAATAGGTCAGAGGAGGAAGTGGTTCGACCGTTAAATTACTCTTCTCTTCCGGTTATATCAGCGGAAACAATGCTGATGTTTGCAGATACTCAAGAAACATGAGTTTCTTTAATGAATCCCACTGCAGCTGCCCGGAGACTGGAAGTCACACTGCTCACCCATTCAACCGAGGACTTGGCTGCTTGGACCTTCTGGCAGAGCTTTGCTGAAATGTCAGGGCGTACTAAGGTGCAATAAAGCAAAGCCAAGATTAGTTTGTACATCTACAACTTCCTATAAATCAGTCAAGTGTGTATGTTTGAGGTTTAAAGTCAACAATCCTCATTGTTTAATAAGTGTCTCAGTTAGAATGTGCTGAGATAGAAAAGAAAAAACGCAACTGTGTGTGTTCACACGATGGCTGAATTCTATTTAGTCGCTCCGGCTTCAGAATCTTTGTCCAGATGTTGGCTGTGGAAAAGGCCGATCCACCGACAGATCGAATCCCTTATGGTCGTCTGTAGCACAGAATGTAAATAAAGAGTCCGTGGAAACCTGCACTCACTCCCGGGTCAAATGTCTCTGCAGGGGACAGACGATGGGTTGTGATGTTGCACCGAGAGAAAACCACAGAAATGCAAACAGCCGTAACTTTACTGGGAAAAGAGTCCGTTGCCCTTTCCGCTCATTTACCTGCGTTTCAAAGACCTTTTCTATATTTTAATATCCACAGAAACTGCTCTGCCGCGCTATCGCTGACTTTTCCGGCCTAAGGGTTTGTTTGGCTCTGACTGCAGCCGTGTGGATGAGGTAACATGTTAGTGAGCAATTCCCTGGTAAGGTTTGTGGAGTGAGCTCACCGGCCTGCAAACCTTCAGTTCCTCTGAGAGGAAGTTGCTTTCTGTCCTACAGGCTCTGACATCATCCACATTAATGGGAGATCCTTGTCAGAGAACATAGACAGTAGCATGGGGGGGGGGGGGGTGATGTTGCGATGTAAAGGCTTATTCACGCTGCCTTGACGTACGGAAACAAATTCCAAACAATGTTGCGTCACTGCCGACATACCACAAACCGTGTGTGTGTCCCTGTGTCCGGGCGAAGTCACATCAGAGAGAAGCTTCTCACCAACTTGCGTCAATGTTCCGCCATCGTTCTCATTGGTCTTCTTAACGTTCTATGTTCGTCTAGCTCGATCTTTTGGCCGATGTGAACTTAGAGGGTCAGTTGGGCCTCGGAGGAGCTCTGAGCTCCACTGAGGGACATTCGCTCTCATGTTTTTCCATTGTGTGTTTTTTCTGTGCAGGTGTGGTGTTGAGCAAAAAGCCCGGTGTTGCACTGGTGTCTTAATATCCTGAAAAGCTTCCTGCTGTGTTCTCAGATCTGTCTCTCTCTTTCTCCTCAGGCAAACTGCGAGTGGGAGTGTCAGTGGAAGTGGTAGCAGTTATACTGGTTCTAGCTCCCGATCCAGATCCTCCTCCAACTCGCTCTCTAAATCCGGATCCAGAAAATCCAGGTACAGTGAAGCACTGTGACCAGAGGCTTGATGTACCTCATGCACCTATCCTTGTGAACGTGATATCTCAAGAACACCTCCAGGGAATTCCTTCAACTTTGGTACAAGAGTTCAGTTGCACTCGAAGATGACTTGATCAAAATTTGGTTGTCAAAGGTGAAAGGTCAAGGTCACAGTGACCCTGCAAATCCCGTTTTTGATCTTGTGAACTCCTCAGGAACCACCTTTAGGGAATTTCTTAAAATTTGGTAAAATTGTTCGGTTGCACAGATTTACTGATTTAGGTTTTGACGGTCAAAGGTCAAGCTCACAAATCCAGTTTTATCCTCTTGAACATATTTCAAATCGTGTGGAAATCGGTTGCATTCATTTCAAGTCACTGTTTCAGTCAAACATCCCAAATTAAAGCTGCGATTAAAATGTTTAACTAATTAATTCTGTATTCTTCTATTTTGCTTTCATGTGCTGTGTGGAACCGTCCAGGAAATCCAGGTATGCTCATTTTAATTCCGTCCGTGTGTGTTCACACTTGTGTGTCCATGTTGTGCGTACTGTAGGGTAACTGTTTGTCACCTCACCACAGATCGCTGAGCGTGAGCAGCGTGTCCTCGGTGTCCTCGGCGTCCTCCAGCAGCAGCTCCGTGCGCAGTGCGGACTCGGACGACATGTACGCCGACCTGGCGAGTCCAGTGTCCTCGGCCAGTTCCCACTCGCCTGCACCCAACCAGCCCCGCAAGGAGCGCCCCCCCGTCAGGGACCGGCCTCCACACGGGAGAGACAAGACCAGAGGTGTGTGAACAAAGAGCCGACTGACACACAACCCTGATACATTCAACTCGTAAATAAAGGAAAATAATGAATATATGTGAAGAAAAGCTGCTGCTACATCTTCCATCTGTTGCACGCAAAAGTAGATCTTATCAAATCTGTCTCTTTTTAACAGAAACACAAAGATGTTCTCTAGAGTGAGATTTAAAATATCCAGAACGTGTTAATGAAGTGTTTGACCACAGCGACTCTTCTATGTTGTGTCTTGAAAAGCCTCTAAAATAAAACAAATGGATTTAAATATGTTTGAAGAACAAAGATTTAAAATTTAGGGACAATATATAACTGATGGTTCGATAGTGACCGTCTTGTTTTCTCGTCCTCGCCACAGAGAGACCGTCAAAGAAAGACGAACCCTTCAGGGATGACCGCAGGAAGCCGGACCCGTCTGGAGCCCCGCCCAGGGGGGGGAACCCTGTGCCCAAATCAGGACCTGGTAGCAGGGGGGGGCACCCAGCACATCCCCCTCCCGGCAACATGGGCCCCCCTGGAAGCTATGGAGGTTCAGGTTCCCACAAAGACATCAAACTCACTCTCCTCAACAAGGTGACTACTGACTCCTCCATCAAACCTCTATGAAACAATGTCTCCGAAAAGAATTGGTTGTTTGAATTCTGTTGTGTTTGTAATATTAGTATATATTTTTAAATGGTATATATTGTGTTGTTTTCCAGCAGCAGGGTGATAAGGGCAGCAGGAAGAGGTACCTGCCCGCGGACAAGGACAGGCCGGGCTCCCCCCTCAGCAAGAGAATGGCCATGTCTCCAGACCGAGGTGAGATTCATGAGGAGCGACGTCCTCACGTTCACACTCCAACACAAACATTCACACGGACTGGAGGAGGCACTGAGCTCAGAGGTCAGAGGTCACTGGGATTCATACGAGTCTGGAAAACAAAGGAACTTTGGCTGGAGCTGCTCCAGATATTGATTCTTAGTGTTGATGCTACGTTTGTGGTGAAATGTTTATTTCATTAATCAACTAGATACTTAAAAAGAAAATCAAACTTCAAGGTGAATCATTTTTATGATTTAATATAAGTTAATATGAAACCTCAGCTGGTTTCAACTGTGACGATGTTTGATTCTTCATTATTTAACTATTAAGTCAATACTTGTTTACTCTTAATCCGTTGAAGTATTCTGGGATATTTTTAGTTCAGGTTATGACAGTATTTACTTGCAGCTAAAAATAGGAATTTAATGAGTGATTTAACAAAGATTACATCAGCGATGATCACACTCAGTCCATTAGCGGTTTCAAACCTTCAACCTTCCTCTGACTGTGATCCGATCTGCATCAGTGTGACTTGCTGTTCAGTTTTCTTCTGTTGATATTAAAACTCTGGAGGAACAGTGGTAACTCTGCTGAGAAGAGAAAGTAAAGCTGTGTGTCTCTTTATGTCGGTAGAAGATATTCAGGTCCTTCTGACGGCTGTCAGGGAGTTTGAAGTCTTATCAGAAACACGTAGCCGCGCTTATCGACTTTTTTAATCTGCTCCCTACGGATTGTTTAACGTCTGCCTCTCGTCACTTTGCTCTGGCAGCAACGTTGATTTCATGGGTTTTTCCCACAAGTGTAATTTCTCTGTCTGGTATTTAATTTAACATCCTGTAGCTCTGGTTATTCAAATCAATCGCATCCGTGTGATGGTCCAGTGGGAGCAGGAGGCAGGTGAAGGTTTTCATGGTTCAGTCACTTCTTCTGTTTCTGAGCTGGAGCTTAGCGTTACATTTACTTTTCAAGGACACAAGGCCACATCCTAAAATACTTCACCTGAAGTGGAAGTGGAGACATTTCACCAAATCTCAATTCGACCTTTGAAGGAGCCGACGCGGCGGTTTTCCTGAACCACAGAGATTTGTAAAACCTTTTCATGAACTGACTCTCGGCCTCGTTTCTAAACCACTCCTCCTCTTTAACTTTCTCACTTGTGTTTTCAGGTCGTGATAAAAGGATACCGGGTCGACCCCCGCTCTCCCCTCGAATGGATCGACCCAGAGGCCAAGGCCCCCGACCCTTGCCCCCCCACGGAGACAGGTTGGTACAATCCACTGCATTTCACCGACTACAGAAGTTAAACGTGGTAAAAGTGGCGTTAAAGCTGGAAGTGTGGAAAGTCTGTATTGCCTGCCCTGATCTGTGTTGACTCAGCCAAACACATCAGGGTTTTCAGAACGTGACGTGTGAGCAAATGAGGAAGACGTGGAAGAAACACACACGTGTTGTTAAGTCCAGATGCTCTGATACAAAATCCCCACAAAGAGAAAGGTGGTTTAAAACATGAAGCAAATAAAAGTCTCATTCTCTTCAGAGTTCAGAGGATGTGATCTAAACTCCGACAGGATTTGTTATCAGGTTCTGTGACAGCTTAGCCCCCCCCCATAACAGTCATCAGGCTGAAATGTACAAATCATTCAATGAAAGTGGATAAATAGTTTTCCTTTTGTTTTGGTCACTTTCTGCTTGTTTCTGAGTAAAGAATGTGACCTCGTCTCTTTCTTGTCTCTTCCAGAAAACGTCCTCTGTCCCCAGCCCCGAAGTCGTCTGGCAAAGCCCCCCCGGCGCCGTCAGGCAAACCCGCTGCCCCGGGATCTGCTGCGGCCTCCGGCTCGGCGTCGGGCTCCAACAAACCCAGCAACACACTGTCCCGCCGCGAGGAGCTGCTGAAGCAGCTGAAGGCCGTGGAGGACGCCATCGCCCGGAAGCGAGCGAAGATCCCCGCCAAATAGAAGGACGCCCTCGGCTGTCTGCCGGCCTGAGCTCCTGCGCTGAGGCCACAGTGAGGATCACGGGGCGGAGCGTCCCCCCCCCCCCCAGCCCCCCCTCCACTATTAGTGGATTTGTAAAAATGTTGTTTGGTTCATGCTGCCACAAGAAACATCTCCTGCTCGTCGGCCCTCAGAGGTTCGACTCGGCTTCATTGGAGAGCGCCGCTCGCTCCCACACATCGGACGTCTGCTCCCCGTCAAAGTCTCTGAACGTCCGGCTGCAGTTCCAACTCATCGGCGAGAAGCGGGGGGGAACACGTGTGTGTGTGTGGGGGGGGTGTCTCCGTGATGAAGCGTGTAGACGTCAAACAGAAGGTCCTGAGGTTTCCTCTGATCCTCCAGTGAAAAGGGAGCATCTTCCTGATGTGCTGTGATGAAGCAGATTTATACATATTGATTCTACTTCTCGTCTTTTATTGTCTCGTCCTCTCACATCTTGTCTTTCCTCCGTGGAGCCGTGGGACCGACGGCTTCACCGCGCTTCTTTGTACAAAATCCTGAGCATCTGTATTCAGCCCCCCCGAGCTGCGTTCACGGCGGCTTCTTCCTCATCCAGTGACTCGTCTGCCGTCACACCTTGTACAATAATAGCAAGTCATCAGATTCTTTTAAGCGTTTCATTATAGACTATAGTGATGTGAAATATTGCTTCTTCTTTTTTTAATCTGCAGCATTTTGTTTTCTTCTTGGCTCTCGAGTCATAAAACCGAAGTTTTATTTGTCATGTTTTTAGTTGGAGGAGTGTGAGCGGTGGAGCGGGGACATTCAGAGACCACGATATGTCTTGCTTTTGTGACGACAGCCTTCGAAATAAAACTATTTTGATAAAGAGGAGCTCGGCTGACTGTTTTTCTTTTCTCCGACTGAAACAGAATGTGTTTCGATAAAGTATCAACATAAAGAATACACACACGTGTATATATAAATGACCAGTTTTCACTCGGGGCTCAAATCTCTTGAAGAAATGGATCCGTGGTTTTTGAGGAGCTGGTCTGCAGCAGCGAGACGTCGTGGGACAAACCCGTCTCTCAGCCTCGTGGCACCAACACGGCTCCTTGTTCTTTCTCACCCCCGAGGGACATGTCTGTTGAAACTCGCCTCCTGTCCTCGGCTGTCCCTCTCGTGCCTGTGCCACTGTGTCTGTCGCAGCTTCAGGTCAAAAGTAAATCAAAAGGGAAAGTAAGGACTCATTTGTTTTTGTGGATCCTGATAAACGGGCAGCACCTGGATGTTTGAACATGGCGGGGTATTGGAGGAGGTTATGTTTTCACCCCTGTATCCGCTCGTCTGTTAGTTTGTGAGCGTGATTACACAAAGAACTATTGTAAGTTATTCACAAAGTTGAGGTGAGGGAATGGTCAGGCCAGCTCATTTGCATGCGAGGTGTTTTATATTATACAGGAATTCCCATGAGGCCTCGTGACCTTCTGAACCGGTGAATTTGTTTTGGTGTTCCACAGCGTGAGTAAACAGGTCAGCGGAAGTTTAGAATCAAATATCACTTTGCGAGCTGGAAACAGGAACCACCACCGCAGCAGCCTGTCGAGTTGGTGACTTCAGTAATGTCGACGCGTTGTGACATTAAAAAAATAAGTATTTGTGTTTGGAAAAAGTTTGAGTAAGAAGGCAAACCAGAAACCCTCAAATATGTAAAACGATGTTTAACAGCTGAAAATGAGACGGATTCATTTAATGTTGGATCAGAATAAATCAGGAGTTCATCTTTAAAATCGCAAATTTCCACCATTGACTAATTTCTAATCTGCTTGAATGAGCTTTGAGGTGATGAAGACCTGCAGCGTTCAGGCTCCTCTGAAGATGAAGCCGTTGCTCTGGCTTCTGAAGTCAGAACGTGGAAACCACATGACTCCTCTCTCCAATAAGGACACAATAACAGAGAACAAATAATCAGAGGTGACAAGATGATTAATAATTGATCATAAAAGGAAGTGATGGAGCTTGTGAGAGACGGACATAGAGTTTACCTCTGGAAACAAAGCACTTTCAGGTTTAAAAGATACTGTTTTGATTATGATTATGTAAAATGATAAGAAATCGGTGGCTCTCATACCAGTGAACGGTTGAACGAGTTCAGCTCTGCATGGTTTTCCTGTTCTGTCGTATGTTTGAGGTGTAAAGTCAACAGTCCTCATTGTTTAATAAGTGTCTCAGTTAGAATGTGCTGACATAGAAAAAAGAAACACAACTGTGTGTGTCTGTGTGTGTGTGTGTGTGTGTGTGTGTTTAGGAGGGGAATGTCCTCTTATCAACCCAAACGTGTTAAAGGGAAATTTAGCATTAACTTTCTGGTCAGTCCCTCAGAATGTGTTGAATGTGAAACCTCCAAAGACCTAAACACTGACGGGTCCACGCAGAGCAGGGGCTTGTGGGTAAAGGTCGGTTTCATGCTCTAATGTTCAGAATCACAGACGGTCCATCGCTGCAGCTCCTCTGTTCAGCCTCTGTCTCCAACACTAAGAAATTTCTCCCGTTCAGCGTCACGACACTAGGTTACTAGACTTTACACTTTCTGAAACACAATCTACAAACAAACACAAACTGTGGTGGTTTATGGGATGTGTAGTTCTTGAATCTGCCTCCTTAATCAAATCTGCTCCAAAACCTAATGGTTCTTCGTTGGCTCAGACTCCTCCCACTAAGAGCAAGAAACTTCAGCTTACACAGACCAACACACAGTGTGTCTGTTCTGATCCTGTTGTCGGTTGTTGTCACATGGACAACACATCAAACAATCACTGAGACCATGAAGTCATCGCATAACCTCAGGATTTACATAAAGATTCTTCCTCAAGCCGCTCAGCCGGGAGAACAAAACCTTTCTAACAATGGACGTCACCTAATCTGCTTTAGGCTGTTTCTGGGTCAGCTCCACAGACCTGAGTGCAGATCAAAGAACCCAATCAGATCAAAGAACCTTATCAGTACTGACAATGGATCAAATATCATGTTTCCAAACAAAAAACTCCATCTGAAATCAGAAAGATCTAGAAACTTCCCTCGTTCTCCAGTTTTAAACATTCAGGCTGTTTCTGGGTCAGATCCACAGACCTGAGTGCAGATCAAAGAACCCAATCAGATCAAAGAACCTATTCAGTATTGACACTGGATCAAATCTCCTGTTTCCAAACAAAAAACTCCATCAGAAATCAGAAAGATCTAGAAACATCCCTCGTTCTCCAGTTTTAAACATTCAGGCTGTTTCTGGGTCAGCTCCACAGATCTGAGTGGAGATCAAAGAACCCAATCAGATCAAAGAACCTAATCAGTACTGACACTGGATCAAAGATCCGGTTTCCAAACAAACTTCTTCATCAGGAATCAGAAAGATTAATTCGGTTTAACATGTGAACTCCACAGATCTGAGATCTGAGGGATTCAGTTTTGTATTTTCTTCCACGTGTTTGTTGCTTTAAACAAGTAAATAAACTTTATTATTAGTCATCTTTAATTTTTGAGTGAAATTAGTAAATTTTGTCATTTTAATTTGAGTATCCTGAATAAATAAAACATGTATCTCTAAGTTTCCTGAAACATTTAAATTAATAGAAGTAAACACGTAAATAACATATGAAGAAAGACATATGATATATAGATAAATATTATATATATATCTGTGATATATATATAATTATATCTTCTGTAAAGACATAAACAGTTGATACTTGTTTCCAACCCAAACAAGAACATTACATTACATCATCATATAAGTTAAGGTAAAGTAAAGTGAGAGTGTGGGCGTGTGTGTGTCCGGGCGTGTGCGTGTGTTAACTTTCACTCAGACAACTATAAACCCGTTTCCACTTCCTCGTGCCGCCGCCGGTTTTTCCCAGGTGAGCTCAATAAATACAGGCTGCACGAGCAGGATGGTTAGTTCCAGCTGAGAGGACCAGCAGCTCACAACATCACCTGTCTATCACCTGGCTGTCTCCTGGTTGTCTCCTGTTTATCACCTGTCTATCATCTGGCTGTCTCCTGGTTGTCTCCTGTTTATCACCTGTCTATCACCTGGTTATCACCTGGTTATCACCTGGTTGTCTCCTGGTTGTCTCCTGGCTGTCTACTGTTTATCACTTGGTTAATCACCTGGTCATCACTTGGTCATCATCTGGTCATCACCTGGTTATCACCTGGTTGTCTCCCGGTTGTCTCCTGCTCAGAATGGATTTGACGCAGGTGAGTGTCTGACTCAGTCTTTTCCTCCACCATCACCTCATCCTTCCCCCTCCTCACCCTCCATCTCCCCCTGCCTCCCCCAGCTGCTGCTCGGCCTCACCCTCCTGCTCTCCTCGGTGTGGAGATGTTCGACGAGCCGCTGCCTTAACGACACGGAGCTGGTGAAGGCTGCGGAGAAGAGGCTGGTGACTCACTACTCTCATCTTCTGGATGTGGGCACTGAAGCAGCGGTGGCAGCGGACTCCCCGGCCTCCTGCCCGGTGCAGCTGTACAACCAGCGGCCTGTGGAGCTCAGTGACCGGTCCGTGTCGCCCTGGAGATACGTGTGAGTACAGATCTTCCTCCACAGGTCTTCATCAACCTGTAGAGATTCACTCAGAAGCTTCTCTCGTGAAAGATTCCATCACTTTCCTTTCTGACTGAACCCGGGTCAGATTGGGAATTACCTGTTTAATATTTAACAGTGTTCTGGATTTTACACTCGTGATTCAGGGTTTTTTTTCTTTATGAAGGTCGCTGTTAGAAAGTTTAAGTTCCCCGTTTAGCATTGTTGACAATAGCATGAAATATAAATAAGTCTCTTAAAACAGGTGAAAGAGTTGAAGCTGCTGCTGTTCTGCTTCATCACAGTTTTATTAATATTTCCTTTATTATTTGAATTGTTGGAGTAAATCTGCAAATTAATGCATTTAGTGAAATAACTGACACAGTAAATCTGATCACATTCAAAATACAAATACAAATCCCAGTGAACTGTAACGTGTTGACTGTAGTTTTATATGAAAGCAAAATACTTTGAATTCCACAACTTGATAAAGACGATGTAAGTAATAAATGTAGTAAAAAGTAATGGATTAAACAGTTCAATATTTGAGAAAAGTTGACTTTGGAAAAGTTGTGATAATTAACGTTATGTTTAAATAGTTAAAATACTGATTTATAGATAATTATATACAGTAAATCATTTGAATCATTTAAACTCTGTGACATCTTAATGTTGTCATGTGTATCCGGGTAGAATAACGGTGAAACACCGCGGGGCCGCGCAAAACGCCTCCGTGTGATGCAATTAAGCGGTGCAAAAAGTCTGACGTCACTCAGCTGCCTCACAGTGATGAGTAAGTGCGCGTGCACGCTCCTCACGTGTTGCATTGGCATGTCCACTGAGCTGCGGTGACGCGCAGGTGTTACCGAGCCCTGAGGGGAAGTCCCGTCACGGTCAAGAGCCTGCGCACTCTCTCTCTCTCTCTCTCTCTCTCTCTCTCTCTCTCTCTCTCTCTCTATGTATATATATTCCGGCTATTTAGAATCAATCTATCTCTACTGATCTTAAGAGATAGAGACACCATTACAATCCATTACAGTCAAATGTCTTTGCTTCTAAATGTTTTTATTCGTCTTCTCTCTGAAGCTCATTGTATCTTTAAAGGTTTAAAGTTGTTATTGTTATAATCAGCTGTTGACAGACTCTTCTTGTTGCTCTGCAGGAGGAAACCCATGACGGACCACTTCCCCTCCATGTACTCCGAGGCCCAGTGCCTGTGTTCAGGCTGCATCCTGATCCAGGGCCAGAATCCTCCCAAGGAGAGTCTGGACTATAACTCGGTCCCCGTGCTGCAGAGCCGCGTCTTCCTGAAGAGGGAGCTCTGCAGCGGGGGGGGAGAATACCGCCTGAAGCCCGTGACCGTGGACGTCGCTGTGGGCTGCACCTGTGCCAGGGTCAAGTCCTCTTAGGAGCTGCCACGAAGAAACACCACACTCGGCCCTGACCCTGAACACCACACTCGGCCCTGACCCTGAACACAACACTACTCTATATTTATTTAACGCCACCAAGTTCTCTCAGGGGTCGGACGTCCTGCTGTGATTGGCGGCTGCACGCCGACCTCCACACGCAGCTGGAGGTCAAATGCATGTTATTTATTATCAATGACAAAGTGATGATGGATGCGTGTGTGATGTTGTAGGTCTTTGTGGACCAGTCTCCTCTGGTTTCCTGTAAACTGGGAAACATATTTGATCATGCACTCCATATTGATGACCTCGTCATCGTAGAAAATAGCTATTGTATAGTTCTATTAAACTAATAATTTAACAGCTAATATTTTAATAATAATGTATTTATTTGTTCTGCGTTTGTTGGAGCAGCTGAAGGTTAAACATGCTCATGAATGGATGAGGAGGATTTTATATTTATTAATGTTTCTCATCCTGTTGGTCCCAGTGGGACTTTGAGAATGTGAAGCTTCGTTGAAGCAGAAGTAATAAAATTTTTGCTTATTTAAGAAACTGTGTTGTCACTGTTTGTTCTTCTTTTATCACTGGGGGGGGGGGGGGGGGAGAGGCTGAACTCTAGGGGGAGTGGGGTTTTCTTTTAAACTGATTCAAATGTCTTATAAACTTAAACTTGACATTCAAACTTCTTAAAACTGGGAATAAGTCGGCTCTGAAGTAAATTCAGGTTCAGAGTCATTTACACAGTTTGTTGAATTCGAACCTTCATTTTGTTTATACTTTAAACTTTGCTTTAAAAACCACAACAGACGTTTTCCAAACATTTCAAAATTCAGAGCAGCTACTTAGTTAAACCTCATTATTCTATCGTCTGATCAGAGAAGAAAAAACGCACAAAAGATATTACACAGAACTCAAAAGCCAAACCACGACGGTATTTATGTATATTTATTACATGTTTTTTACAAAGTGTCCACACGTTAAAACTCGTTGACGATGATTATGGATTTTTAAGTTTTTAAGGTAACAAACGTTTCTTCTGGGCGAGAGAAAAAGCTGCTTCAGTTCATTTATGTGGCGAATTTCTTCTGCCGGACAGGAGCAGGCAACTGAGACATGATGTCCAGCAGGGGGCGCTCCACTACCACCAGAGACAGGTCCTCCAGTAGACTCACACACAGGAGATGCTGTGGGACAACGTGAGACATCGGTTAGTGAAACAAATCATTTAACAGACGACTCGACTCCACAACCTCAAGTGAAGCCAAAGGATCCTGACACGTGAGCAGCCATCTTGTCCTGAGAGTGGAGGACCAGGGGCTGAAGATCTCCTGTGTGCTGACGTACCTGGAAGTTCTTACTGATCTTGAAGGCGTGGCTGTGCTGGACCCTCTCGGCCTCGGGGAGACTCCTCAGCATCATCTGGTTGTAGAGCGGACTCTTCGCCTCAGGGAGCGGCTGCGACAGGAAACAGAAACAACACATCCTGTTTCATTCATCCATCTTTTACTGAAATACACAACACACTGATCAACTAACTGCTGCACCTCGATGTGTTTAGTGGAGCTGAAAACTAAATTATGTGACTGTTGATGTTTTAAAGTCACATTTATACAAAAGAGTCTTCATCACAAACTGACTCGGACTGAAACTGTCAGGACTTTTAATTATACATGAAATTATCATCTAAATCTTGTTTGGCTCATGACTGCCCTCCTGTGGCAAAGGGGGGGGGTTCCCAATGAAGCGCTCACGTACCAGACTCTGGTCGATGATGCAGAACATGAAGGTGTCGTGCAGGAGGATGTGAGCCGGGTTCCGGGGGTTGAAGGTGACGTGGGTGACGGGCGTGTCCCGCTGCAGCCACAGAGAGTGGAGCCCTTGTTTCTGCAGCTTCCGGCTCCACTCGGTGTATTCCTTCTGCCCCAGGGAGAACTCAAAGATCTGCACACACACAGACACACACACACACACACAGTCATGAGACCTGGGGAGTGTGCGTTTGACTTTAGCTGTGACAGGTTATTACGGTTATTCACAGTGTGTTTACCTGCTGGTCGGCGTGCACGCTGACGAGGTTGCTGGTCACAGGGTTGATGCCGATCGCAGTGGGACAGGAGCGGAAGACTGGAACTGTGCAGTGAAGCTGTGAACACACACACACACACACACACACACACAGGAGTTATTCACTGACTCTTAATGGGTTAAACCTGACAGAGGCTAACGGCAGTGAGCTGAGACCTTCATGGTGTGCAGGTTGTAGACGTGGACCTCACAGGCCGTGTTGGCGGCGGCGAGCCACTTCCCGTCCTCGCTGGCGACCAGCAGGTGGACCGGCTGCCTGGAGCCTGCAGATCAGACAGAGGCCGTTACACACTGAGCAGGGACAAGCTGCAGGGATCAGTGAGTCGGTCATCGACTCACCGGACTTGGGTTTCAGGGTGGAAAGGTGTTTGCACTCCGACTGGTTGAGGGCGACCACGACGACGGAGGAGTGGCTGGAGGCGGCAAAGAGTTTGGAGGAGTCGGGGGAGAAGCAGAGCCGGTGCACGGAGCAAAGGCTCTTGGGTAATTTGGACACCTGGAAAGGGACGGATCCGTGAGATTCATGTTTTAGTGAGACACTCAATCTTTGACTGTTTCTCTGTTAAGACAACGGACACAGACAAGTTCATGAAGTCAGAATCTCACACATATGAATGGAGCCCACCTTGGTGATGCTGATGTTGTTGTCGTCGTACTGGATTCTGTAGAGACGGACGCTGGAGACGGTGGAGTAGGACATCCAGCCACCGCACGGGGACAGGGCGCTGCAGCAGATCTGATCGTCTCCCTGTGGACGTCCCAACACACAACGACAGGAAGTGACCTCACTGAGGAGAACTTAGACGTGTGAGCTTCTGCTCGTGATGCTTTAACTTAAACATGAGTGTTTAATGGAAGTTTAACGATTCACAAAAACAACCAAGCTTTGTTCACTTCTCATCAGTTCACATTTTACACACACACACACACAAACACACACCTTCCGCTTGAGGTGGATCAGTTTCTCTGGTTTCCTCTTCACAGGCAGACTGTCACCAGCTCGTCCTGTAAACAATAAATACACAACAACAACGATTCAGTCAGACACACCCGACTCGTTACCTCTCGTTCAGCAGATATATTCTTCTGTGTGTGTGTGTGTGTGTGATTGTGTGTGTTTCCCTCACCGTGTCCTTCTCCCTCTCCTAATCTCCACAGCTCTAAATGTTCAGGGAACTGGAAAAGCAGCAGACCTGCTTTCTTTGCACAACAAACCAGACTCCTCTGCACGGAAGGTAAGAAGAAAACCAGTCTCATAAACAGGAAGAGATGCAAAGAATAATATTAAAACTTTTCTTCTTATAGTAATAAAGTACAGGAGCTGGACTCACGTGAGGAAAAGCTATTTTGCGCAGTGATGACTCCATGGTGTTCTTCTCCACCTTGTCCAGCAGGGGTCGCACTACCAGCTGGGTGTCCATACCTGAGGTCATGAGAACATCTTCTTTATGACAACTGACTCAAATCGTCACATTTCTCACAGGTTTAGTTTAATTATGTTTTTTTTCCTCAGTTATGAGAATGTAACAGGCTGCAGTGGTTTTATATATCAAACAGGAAACTGCAGGTTAAACACCGACCTCCAGAAACCACAGCCGTCTCTGTGTGGACCAGCGCCCTCACATCATGCGAGTGGTTTTTAAAGGTCCTGGTTCTGATCCACTCTTTCTCCTGCTGAGCCACGGTGGAGGACAGGAACTGGAACTGGATGATGGTGCCCTCCGATGTCCCAGCGATTACACTGTCCTCCTCCTGTTCAGCAAAGGTCAACATGGTTAATTCTGCCGGGTCGTGAACATAGAGAAGTTTCTGGAAGTCGTGAAGTAAGCTTCAGTCCCACGTTTACCTTTGAAACAGCGAGAGCCAGAACGTCCCACTTAGAAACCAGGTGAGTCCTGACCAGCGTCCCCGTGTGCCCGTCCCAGATCTGGACTTTTCCCGCGGAGTCGCCGCTGATGATCGTGTGGTCGGACAAGAAGAGGACGCTCCAGACCACCACCTCCTGGCTCTTGGACGTCCCGACACCTCTGTCCACCAGGAGTCTGTGTGTGGCTCGGCCTGAAGGCGGCAGAAGACAAGAGAATCAAGTTTGTCTCATGGGGATTGAACAGGTGGAACATCCACTGTTTGTACTGCTAACAGTGAGCGCCCCCTGCTGGATCACCAAGGCAGATGCACCTCTGGTTTGTGTATTTTAAGTAGAACAGGTCATGAGTTGTGTGAATAAAAAGTTTCAGCCTCACTTCAGTGATAAGACACCAGAGTCACTTCAGGATCGAATCTTCTCACCTGTTTCAGCATCAAAGATTCGGATCATGTCCATCAAACCAGCAGCGATCAGAGAACCAGTCGGGTGCCAGGACAGAGACACAATACGTCCTGGAAGATCACACAAGGGTCAAAGGATAAGGAAGACACACAAATACACAACTGTAGTCAAAGGGATGGAGTGATGTGATATTAAGAAACATCCCTGAACCAGATGCTTCTCACCTTTCTGCCGGTCCAGGTTCCTCTGAAACTGAATCTTCTTCTCTAGGATCTCAAACATCTTCACCGTCCCGTCCTCACAACCGGCCTGACACAGAAAAACATTCTCTATTAAAACCCAGGCAAGCGTTGGTCCTGTGTGGAGGAATTAGAGCAACGTGAGCAACTTGAATATAAGATCCACAGGGGCCTCGACTGACCGCCAGCAGGGATCCCTGGCTGTTGGCGCTGATGGTCCAGACCGGTCCTCCGTACGCCTCCACGGTGTAACTGGGCTTCAGGTTCTCCAGGTCGTACTCCGTGATCTCCCCATTCAGACCAGCAGCGAACAGACGCTGGCCCACCCAGCACAGAGCCTCCACCGTCCGGCCGTCCTGACCCGGGATCACCTGGGCACCGGGAACACATCATCATATTAGTGTGGAGATGATACATCGAGTTCTCAGGCTGCGTTCAAACATCTGGTCTCAGATCTGTTCACACCTGGTATTACAAGGTGCCTACATGTGTCTCCTGTGATGAATGTACATGTTATTAATCACGTGTGTTGTTGTGTTCGGTTCCTCCTCACAATCACAACCTGGAGCTCTGACGCCTCCTCGCTGCGTTTTGACATCTCACAACAAAACCTCTGGACACGATCATCTCGCTAAGTTAAGATCGAACCGACTCAGAGTTACACTGAACTCCTTTAACAGATACATCAGCTCAATGTTTCCTTTCAGTTCATCAGAGGTGCACAGGAATGTGACCTGGATATTAAACCCTGTGATTTAAACCTGCAGCTCCCTGGAGGAGCTGGTTCATGGAGGAGCTGGTTCCTGGAGACCTCGAGCTCCTCTCTGTGTGACCCCTCAGCCTGCAGGTGGTCGTGTGACCCCGGGCGGAAGGTGCCCGGCCCCTCGGAGCTTTTACCTTCTCCTGGAAGTAGTTGTCGTTGAAGTTGAAGAGCTCCACGGCTCCGTCGGCCCGGGCCAGGGCCAGCCGCTCCGAGCCGCCGTTGAAGGCGAGGGCCCGGACCGCAGCGGGCGTGTGGTCAAAGAATCGAACACGATGAACCGTGAACTCGCCCATGTCTCACTGCGGGGCGAGGAAACAGAGAAACGGGTCAAACACGTGGAAACGCGTTTAAAACACATGTAAACACGCGTCTTCCCCCGCGAGTTCAACCGGAACCTCCGGTAAACACGCGGAGCTTTGACTTCCTGGTTCAGAAACGTCAACAACAGTTAAAATCGGATTAAAACGCAACGAACCGTTTGTTTTCTGTGACTTCTTCACGCAGTTTAATCCACAAACCAGAAAAACATCAGGAACCACGTTGAGCAGATCTGACCCGGAAGTGATCGACCGGCGACGGGAAACGGAAACACGTCGGTGTCGTGACGCAGCTGGCGGGAAACGCTGTTGACATCTGAGCTGGTTCGATGTTGTTGAAGCTGCAGAATTAGTTTTAAATAACAAACCGGGATTTAACGCGTTTGAGTTGAGTTAAATATTAACATTCACATTAATATAAACATCCAGCGACGTCACGTTCCTTCAGGACAATGGTTCAAATCGTCATCAGGTGAGAACAGAGAATTAACTTCACTTTAACTTCTGTTAAACTTGATTCGCAGCAACTCACAGGAAAACTGCTCTAATTTAAATGTTATATTATTATTTTCAGGATATTCTCAGCATCATATCAGAATAAAAACTGAACATTTGTCCACGTGGTTCTTTTTAAGTAAAGATTGAGATTAAATAATTTAAAACAGTGAAATAGAATCATGTAGAAACGTGTCAGCGACTAAATACAAGAGAACACGTGGGAGCCACAATAACACAAGTTAAAAATAAAAACAGAAACACGATTATGTGAATTTATTCAGTTTTTTAGTTTGAGTCGAAACAGAAGATTGAAGGTTCAGATAAAACATATATTTATGAGTTCAAACTAACACAAGATCAAGGTTAAATTAAAGTTTTGATTCCATTGTAAATACTTTATAAGTATTTTACACTTTGGTCAATATTCGCTGATGTTTATGAATGTCTTTCAATGTAATTAAATAAATAAATATGTTTTACTTATTACTTATATTACTTTTATAAAATGTATGTGGAACATTTGTCCAGGAGTCAATCATAACAACTTACAATAGAAAGATAAAACAAAAGATAATAGAAATAATAATAACTTGGTATTGGTCGGTTTGACCTTTTTAATGTTTGTTCAGTTGAGACGAGTAATTCTTAGTGTATTCAACCAATATTTAAATATGTAGTATATTAGAGATTCAGTGTTTTGTCCTCTATCATTACTCTGAACTGGTCCGATTGGAGAGAAGAGTCTTTATATTATTTATTAATGTAATAATAAGTATTGAACCTTGTATAAAACAAGTAATCTCCACCTTCACGACTCTGCTGAAGTGAAACTAAATGAATCCTGGAACAGTTCTGGTCTCCTCTCATGAGGAGGCTCCTCTGGTTCCTGTGCTGAAGGAACCACTGAAGAACCTTCTCTTAGCATTGACCTCCACCAGCTGTTATCATCCCAGCTTCTTCAGGTCATTTCCCTCAGTAAAGAGTCGTCAGAGAGAATCGATCACAGCCGCCGGCCTCCTCTCTTCAGAACGAAGCCTCTCTAGATGATGTAGCTGATGTGTGTGTGTTCTCCGTCAGAGGCAGCGTGGACGGCAGCAGTCCTCCGGAGTGGCTGCTGGTGGAGCTTCAGGGAGAGATGGTGTCCAGACAGAACTCCGGCCTGGCAGGAAATGTGATGGGAGACCTGCTCTACACCAAAGAGGTCAAGAGAATAACGAAAACGTTGCTTTTTCAGATACTGAACTTGGCAAATTTCTGCCTCCACCCTTTCAAGCTGGAGGCGTTTCTGAATTCTTCTTTCATACATGATAGATTCACCAATCTGTGATGAAAGTAATCGATTGCAGTCGTTCTTCATGTCTGTCTTTGGTTTCTGACTCTTATGAATCTAAGTTTTTACTCCCTGATGGAACAGAATCATTTTACTTTAAAGGTTTTGTGTTCCTCTCTCCACCAGGGGGTGCCAGTGCTGATCGTGGGACATCACATCCTGTACGGGAAGCAGGTCAAACTGGAGAAAGTCTTCGCCGTCCTCACGAAGCGTTCTGACCCCGAGCAGGACGCCCAGGACGGGGACGAGGACGATGTCTCACAGGTTCCGATGGAGACGGACCAGCAGGGCTCCGGCTCCAAGTCGTACCACGTGACGGCCGTCATCAAACGGAAACTGATCTTCAAGACTCGCCCCAAACCCATCATCACCAATGTGCCCAAGAAGGTGTAGAGCGAGTCCCAGGGTCAGAGGTCAAGAGACTGGACCCTATGACCTTCATGGAACTGATCAGGACTGAACCCTGTGTTGACCTCTGACCTGATTCCAACGAGAGACTTTTAAAGAGACTCGGACAAGTTTCCACAGATTCTTGGAAAATCAAAACCTGTTTGAAAGGTTCTGACATTTTGAAAAGAAATTATTCTAAATAAATTTGTAATAAAACAAAGAATTCCACAGGACGAATTGATAAATTGTTATATAGTTGTTATATTTTCATTTGCTTTTGTTTCATGCGTCTGTTCGTTTGCAGGATTACACAAAAACTACCGAATCAATCACCATGGAAGTTCTGGATCTTGTATTCAGAGAACTGATACGATAGTCTGTAATTTTGTTGCAGATACAAATAAAAATCCAGATCTGGTGAATTTAAATGTGGTTCCAAATGGGGACTATGTTGGTTATGATAATTACAACGGACTGAAATGTGTAAGATAAATCACCAAAAGGCCATTTGAAGTCTTGGAATGGAAAAACATAAATACATCAAAATGTGTGTCCGTCCCACAGATGAAGGAGATCTGCTCGCTCCTGTTTCTGCTGCTTCCAGAACAGAAGAGTAAATGTTTGATCATTGAGGTTCTGTTTCTTAACAGCTCAGTCATAGTGATTAATAAACACCAGGGATGTAAATCACAGGCTGCACAGGGCTCCCCCCGTCCCTCCACATCACATTACACATGATGGAGTCCTATTATAATAATAATGTTCCATTTTGGCATTAAAGTAAATCTGAGGATTCAAACTATGTTGTTGTAAATGATGGCACAGAAGAAAAAAAAATAAAAAAAAATAATCTTCCTTCAAATGAACAAAAGCATCATAATTCCCTCAGTTTAAAACCCTCCAGGTTCCTTTCAGAGTATTGATCAGACCGAACAGCTCAGAGAACGTTTGGTTATGAACATTAATAAAAACGTGACCCAGTCTTGTCGCCTCCAGCAGTTTTCACAGTGTGTGTGTTTTTGTTTGCACGAGGGCGACGCCCACGTCGAGGTGAAACACCCGCAGGTAAAACAAGAAAAGAGTTCACATGGTGAGTGAATGGAGTGATTCACTGAGCTGCTGCACACACACACACACACACACACACACACACACACACCCTGGAGCATGTTTTGAAAGTCCAACCCAGGAGCACGTTGTTAAACGCTCAGTCATCATCAGTGGAACAGAGACTCGTGTGTTTTCACTCTGTGACAGAATGTTGCTTTTCATTCGCAGCTTCTGTGAAGACGTCTTCACTCGGATCGGATGAAACCAGGTTCAGGTTCTGCTGCTGGGACACGAGAGGGTTCGAGTTCTTCAGGCAGAAACATGTCATCACAGCCGGGTGTCGGACAGAAGGTCGACACACACCACGTGTCAGGATTGAAGTGTTGAGCGCTGCAGCGTTGTGTTAATTCTTCTGAACCTCGACTTGCTCCTCACAGCTGCAGTTTACAGATGAGAACGAGCTCTGTGTCGATGCTCAGTGTGAAAGAGACTTTAACTGAGGGTTTTAAGATCAGTTGATTTACAGCAGAACAGAAACAGGTCAGAGGTCAGAGTAACTGGTGTGTGCTGTGGCCCAGTGGTTAAGATTCAGAGCATGTATTTGTAACGGTCCATAGAGCACACAACTCCACAGTCCCCTGACATTAACACAAGCCTCATAGCTGAACACATCTCACATCAGCTCAGCTACACGTTGGTTACAGGTTTAATTTTATTTGTTCCTGTGCAAATTGCAAACACTCATATCGTAGATTTCAGTCCTCGAACCATGTTTGATATTTTATTCCCTGGAAAAAGGTAAAATAGTCAAAAACTTCCAGTTGTTTCTTTAAAATCCTGCTGATAAACTAACAGACGAGTGGACAGAGGTGAAAACATAACCCTCTTGGCGCAGGAAACTAAATCCTCGGCCAAAAGAAGAGAAGAAGGATATTTTCAGTTTGGTATCAAAGTTTTGTTTCTCGGGTGAAAGGCTTCGTTCTCCTGTCGTCAGATTTATAACAAACTGTTCGAGATTCAACTGAAACTGATCCAAATCCTAAAACTACTTAAAATGGTAAAACATCGACGTTCTACTCCCATTCATTCTGCAAAATGTATTTCTGTCCATGAATTTTAATATAGTGAACTAAAGATATCGTCACATTATGCAAACAGCAGCAGGAGAAATGTCAATGAAGCCATAAAAATTCAAATCATGGAGACGTTCCCTGTTTGGTATGAATGGACGGATTGTGTCCAAAACAGAATGCATTTTTAATGAGTTAGGAAGATTCCGATATCCTGTGATACGCAGAGAGAGAAGCAGGAAATCAAGACTCGTGATCTGTGGCTTCGCTGCTCGACGATCGTTTTTAATGCACCGTGTGTTTCCTCGTGAAGAGTTCGAGTTCACATCCGACTCAGAGTCAAAGACGATTAACGGCACAGATTCAGGAAATGTCGTCAGTGTGATGATGCTCACACGTAAGATTTAAAAAACTGAGTCTGATCTGAAATCAGGTGAAACTCAGAGAGGTCATACAGCCAGGTGTCAGTAGGGGGAGCTACAGCCCGACTCCCAGCGTCCTTGTGCGTTAGGGCCTGGTCACACATCGGGAATTTGTCACAGGTGAACACACAAACAAATGCTGATTGTAAATAACTGGCTTGGTGAAGTAAATCATACAAACATCGGAAAAACAGTGGAATCAAAAGTCCGATCAAAGAATCGTCTTTGGTTTTCAGTCTCTACTCGTGTTGATGTGATGAACGAAGTACAAACGTCCAGTGAAGACAACAGAGTCCAGTAGTAAAACTTTACTGTCACAGAAACAAAATTTGGCAACTTTACAATATATAAAATGACCGTGTACAGTTCAAATAAAATCGCTGAATGAAACTACGCCCCCCTCTGGTGAACAGTGAGATGACCACGTCTGTACAGCAATAAGTTACAGGCTTGACACTGCTCAGCAGCACCACAGATTCCCCTGCAGGTCAGAATTGTTCAGATTGTCGGGTAGATCCAAGCTGCTCCACGAAGACACGGCAGCAGCAGATGATTGTGCTAGTCACATGACGCAGCGTCACATCCAGGAAGTGACGGAACCCAGAACCCCCCCCACACACACACACACACACACTCTGCGTCTCCGCGGAGTCGCTAACTGTCGTAAAATGTACATTTAAGGAAAAGCTTTGTTTCACAGACCATCTTCATACAGAGCTCACATGGGAATATTTACGTAAACCACAGACTGTAAATAAAGATGGATGAGATAACAGCTCCCGAAATTGAGGCTAAACCATCTTGATTGCCCCCTGGTGGCTGGCTGCAGTAAAGATCTTACACCCCACCTCCTCCATGTTAGCAGACGTAAAAAAATAAATGGTTTCTGTTATTTCAGTTAGTTCTTTTCACACTGATGTTTGTTCAAGTGTTTCTGAGCAGTTTGGTTTAAATTTGTTATTTGAAGATATAAACACGGGAGGAAGCGTCTTGATTGACAGCTGAGACTGACTCGTGATTGGTCGAGATCACTCCTGCAACAACACTGGCGACAAATCACAGCACTAAAACAAAATGGCAGCTCCCACACGTGAAATATTTTGGCTTCGTTTTTGGACAGTAGCAGGAAGTGGATACTGCAGAACGATGTGTTTTATTTGTGTAGAAGATGAAAATAGTTGATTGGACGAGCTCATGTGTCGGTTCTTTGGACATCGGCTCAGACTCTGTCTCTAAAGGACGCCACCAGGGCCCGTGTCCAGGATGTTTGGGCTTCGGGAGGAAGTGGAGACGTGTCGTCCATCTTTCTTTACAGTCATTGGTTGGAAGGTTCTGTCACCGTTCCTGCTCGGCACTTTCTGTTTCCAGAGATGTGATATATAAAGGATTTTAAAGTAATGTAATGAGTAGAGTAACTCATTACTTCAGTACACAACGCTAGCGGCCTCGTTCAGTGTGTAAAGAGTAACTGACTGGATATCGCTTCTATCAGTAAACGCCTGAACGTGTCCTTCAGTCTTTTCCCTTTTCTGATCGTCTCTGTAGCTTTGTGAAGATTCATCCTGAAGCACAAGGATCAATGCACATTCAATATGTTTTTAACTTAAACCAACACAAGTTTGCCTCAAGAGGAAATCCACATCTATTCATTTACACTCAATCAAGTCTTGATTCTGCAACAACTTTAAACTTTATCTGCTTTCAACGTCTGAGCCTGAAGTTCCCTCGTCCCGTCTGGAATGCAGCTGCTGGGACGAATCTGCATTTGTGTTTATTATTGTTGCTCATTATTTATCACATTTCATTTCCATCTTTTCTAAAATGAAGAACATTAAAACGAGTAAGAACGACCTCTTTGTCTCTTATTTTGAGAGCAGAATGCTGCCCCCTTCAATGGCCTCCACAGGTAACCTCCACCCATCATGTTCTCCTGAGCATCGTATCATCACCTTCTAACCTGGTTCAGGTCCGTTTGGTTTGGTTGTTTAAAGTGAAGCACCATTGAGGACGATATAAGTGGGAGCGCTGTGTGCATCGTCTCCCGGTTCGATTCCTGCTGCTCAGATTTCAGATTCACATCTTGTTAGCACCAGTGATGAAGAAGTGACGGCGGCTGGTTCACAGCTCATCGCTCCAGCAGTGCACGGGGTCGACGGAGACCTCACTGGAGTCACACTGCAGTGAGTCCTGGTCCCACCAGTCTCTCGGGTGAAGGGTTTACGCCTCCGCATACGCAAGGTGATACTGCTCCTCCCTCTTGTTGCAGCGTTTGGCCACGATGGCGAGGTAGAGCACCAGCAGAACCACCCAGTAGCAGGCGTAGAGGATCGTCCCTGTTATCAACAAGGCTTTCTCTGTCTCGCTGAAGGGCTCCTGTGTTTCGCAGTAGATGGTGTAGACTACACCTCCGAGCAGCACCATCGCCCACACGGTGACGGGCACGGCGCCAATCAGGTTCACAACGATCTTCCGGCGGCCTGAGGTGCCCCATCCCGCCTTGTTGATGGTGAGCAGGGCAAATATTTTGGCAGGAAGCAAGCTGGACATGTAGACCAGAGAGTAGAGCGACATGAAGATCATGACCAGGCTGCCGCGCAGGAAACAGGCGTAGGTGGCCTTCACCATCCCGACCAGCTGCACCGTCAGTAAGAAGAGCAGGATGTTCCAGAGCCGTCCGCGGTAGAAGAGGTGGATGACGGTGGCGACCAGGAAGAAGGGGAAGAAGCCGGTGACCACCGACTCGTAGGTCATCCAGAGGCTGTGCTTGTGGAACCACAGGGCGTTGTAGAGCCACTCGCGGAAGTAGGACTTGCTCCATCGGGTCTGCTGGTTGAGCCAACGCAGGTACTGAGTGGGCGTCTCCGTCTGGCACTGCGACCGCGCCGTGAACTTGGTCTTGTAGCCGAAGCTGAGCACCCGGTTGGTGAGGTGGCGGTCGTCGCCGAAGCTGCACTTGGAGCCGAGGAAGGTCTGGTGGTACCAGGGCTCCAGGAAGCGCTGGAGCAAAGAGTTCCTGTACATCCCCAGGGGGCCGCTGATGCACTGGACACATCCGAAGTAGGACTGGCAGGCCCGCTCGATGTTGAAGGCCATCCAGTAGCGCACGCTGCTGAGGAAGGAGATCCACGAGTCGTACTTGTTGAGGATCTGGAGAAGGAGAAGCGGAGAAGAGGAAGTCAGAAACAATCCAGAGGGTTGTGGGCACTTTAGAGATAAATGGAGATAAATCTGTTTCACCTGCACGTCTCCACCGACTCCTCCCACCATCGCATCTTCCTCCAGGATCTTAAGCATCTCTATGGTACATGCTGGATCCAAGACTGTGTCCGAGTCACACACCTGGAGAAAACACACAATGACACACACAAAGGGTAACAATACTAACACACACACACACACAGACTCACACACACACAGAGTCTTTCACAGGCCCTGGTCACGTTCAGGCCTCAGGTGCATCACTGCTGTAAATCCATGACAGAAATGAAAGGCTGCTGACAGAGATCCCAGCTGGTTCACTGTGGCTGTGCAGCACCAGGGTCGGGGGGGGGGGGGGGGGGATTTGACCTTTGACCCAGTGTAAAGGTGCAGAGGTCGTGCAACAGCTGGAGGGACAAGCGGGTCGTCCAGCGCGGATCCATCAGTTTGGAATGTGAAGAACTAAACTCTTCATATGGTCAATGTTGATTTACTTAAGATGACATCAGACGAACGTTCTGGACGACTTTTATAACCTCATGTTCATATTCATACAGATTAAAATTTGATTTATAATTGTTGCCCGAGCAGCGAGTCCCTCCCAACCCGGCACCACAATTAAATAAAGTTATGATTGTCATAACCCAGCAGCACAGACACAGATCAGATATCAAATCAGCGTGAGGATGAATAAAAGTCTGTTTCCTCTCCAGACTTTGTGTAATGTGATTATTTTTGTCTGCAGCCGCTCACACACTCAGTGTTAATGATGCTTAATGGAAAAGTTTTGGTGCCGACTCGTAAAACTCTGTGAACTATCACGAGAAAGAAAAACTCTGAAGACAACGTGTGGACGTTTAGTTTCTACTCAGATCACATGGTGCTACCGTGAAGTGTCATCGGTGGTCACCAGGGGGCACTGTGGGTAAACAAGGTGT
>NC_070632.1:2252805-2305305 GCF_947347685.1 Pleuronectes platessa
CACCACCAGCACCACCTTGAGGCCGGGGAAGGAGATCCGACGGATGCTGCGCAGGCACTTCCTCAGGTAGTCCGGGTCCTCCTGGAAGGCGGCGATGCAGAGGGCCACGGAGCGACGGAGGTGCTGAGGCCGAGCGGGGCTCCTCATCCTCCGGTGCTCCAGGAAGGCGAAGAGGCTCTGGAGGAAGAGGTGGAGGGAGAGGAAGGCACCGTACAGGCCAAACGAAAGGTGGTGCTGCTCAGTGTGGATGAACTGGTAACCTTTGAATCAAAGACACACGGGGAGATGAGTTTTAAAAAACAGGAGCGTCACTTGTTTTAATTCTCATAAACATGCTCCCTCTGTGTTAACCTGTGACGTAGGCCAGCAGGATGGTGAAGAGGACCACCGCAGCGAAGAGGGTGGTCACCACGATGTTCAGCGTGTTCCTGCAGCGGGAGGGCATCTGCAGGAGGAGGAGGAGGAGGAGGAGGAAGAGGAGAGAATCAGAGAGGAAGAGGAGCCAGCTCTGTCCTTGTTTGATCTTAGTGCAGCATTAGACACCAAAGACCATCACAAACAACCCTAAGATGGTTTAAATCTTATTTATCACATAGATTCAATTTTTTACAAATAACAAAGTTAATGGCAGGGTTCCTCAGGGTTCTGTACTCGGCCCAATTCTATTTACCTTACTCATGCTTCCATTAGGGAAATATCAGGAAACATCATACATTATTAAAGGATTTTGTTTTGGGTTAATGGAGGAGGTTGCATCTTCCTAAGTTTTGGGAAGGAGTCGAACTTCCCACGTGAGGTTACACATGGCATGTGAGACGAGAGCCTGTGGACTCTGAAGGCTTGTAACTCCTCATTCGTTGACCCAAGTGTCATTTCCTGTTTTGCTTTTTTTCCCACTGTAAAACCTTTCATCAGCCTCAGACGACTGAAAACACACCAGCCACTGACATCAAGGAGAAACAGCTCGAGAGGCAACACACACACGTCTGTCATATTTCAAGTTCTACTGCCGCTGCTGTTTTCAGGAAGAAACTCCATCAATTACTTTTATTGAGGTTAAAGCACTGAAGCTGCTTCGGGACGTGAACTGAAGTCCAGACGTTTTCCTGAAGCGGCTGCATGTGAGGACGAGTCGGGAACTTTCCTGCCGGCCTCTGGGAAAGTGTCCGGGAAATATCTGAGTGAATCCTTGAGAGGAAGCAGGAAAATGTTTCAGGAGCTGAACACAGACATCGACCAAAACGTCTACGTGCAAAGAAAACTACTTCTGAGAGGTTCTGGTGATAAGGGCCTGGAATTTATCTTTCAAGTTACCGGAGTTTGTTTTTCATTTGCAGCAGCAAATTGTTTGAGGGATTGAGGAAGAAGTCCCGTGTTTTTATTTAACTACCTCAGACATTTACATTCTCACATTCAGCTCATCTGGATCACTTCAGTTAATATCTGGACTTCAGTGCAGATCTAACTTTCTTTAAATGGAAGAACTTGCAAACTAACACTTCCTGAACGTCTGTTCTCGTCTCCTTCCTCTCGTCTTCCTCCCTCAGCCCCCCCCTCCCCTTCCTCCTCCTCCCTCTCCTCCTCCCTCTCCCCAGGTTAATAGCTCTAAATAAAGGGCCGTCAGGATTTGGCCGGTGCTCAGGAGCAGTTGAACCAGAGGAACAATCCCGTCCTTTCATTAATGAAATTACCTCCTGCCCTCACCTGGCCCGGCCCAGGCAGCAGAGACAGACTGATGTTTATATCCATGAACTCACATGTATCCAGAGCTCTGATGTGGACGTACAAATATACCTTTACTGGCAAAGACTCACTTTCCCCACGAATCTACAGGAGGAACTGTGATTCTCAGATTCTGACAGAAAAGGAGATTCACTAAATTGACGTTTTTGGGATTTTTTTTTGGAGGGTTTGTTTTCATGTGTCATCACATCAATTACAGGTTTCCACTGACGGTATTTCATTACCTCCGATAAGGAGGTTACACTTTCACCCCGGTCCGTTTGTTTGATTACACAAAAGCTACATTTCCAGGAAACTCTGTGAAAGAAGGAACACGGGCCAAGAAAGAACCGGTTCAGTTTAGGATGGATCCAGGAATTTACTATAGTTCATGGATTATGATTTAAAAAAGAATCAGGGATAGTCATAGGACTGATTTATACGAGTGTGACCAATACAAATACAAATCTGGATCTCGTGGACTTCAATGTGTTTTCAACAGCTGTGCAGAAACACATTTTGCTGCGGAGTAGTTTTCGTATTCTGTAATATTGCAGGATATTTGCTGAGGTTTGCAGTCGACTGTTTTCCATTCATTCTCCATCTGTCTGTTTTGGATTTAGTTTTCCCGGTAGTAACTTTAACTGTTCTGTTACTGTGTTAATTATAATTTAAATTGAATTATAATGTTTTAATAGCCCTGGTTGTAAAAGTGTGGCCTCAGCTTCAACCTCTACACAAAGGAGGAGACTGGAAATAGGACAAGAAGCTGAATGTCCCTTTGTACAGGGAAGGTCCTCCCAACTAGATGGATGATGAATTGCCAAACCAGCAGCAGATGTCAAGGATCATAGGTTCAGATCACGAGCTGTGTCCCTGAGACAGTTACCGATTCAGCTTTTTGGAGTTTAAAAGGGAAATCTCTTTTCAGAACCACTGTCCCTGCTCCTCCAGACGATCTGCTCCACACTGTCAGTCGGCCTGTTTCTCTGGTAGAAAGCATCGTTAGGGATGTTTTGCAGTTTTTCCTGTTGGGATTTTGTGCCGAAGACAAAAGAGTCTCCGCTCGGTGTGAGACCTGCTGGAGTTTGGCAGCGGAGGCGATGTGGTCTGAACGCCCCGGGGCCACGGAGCAGATAACGAGTGGACAGTAGTGTGGACTCTTTGATTACAGGGCCACAGTCTCTGGAAGGGGTCGTTGTCATGTTGGGAGCTGGGATTAGTGAGGGACAGTTTGGGGGGGGGGGGGGGGGGGGGGGTTGCAGGAGCAATTAGGCCCCAGGTTACATCTGCCCTTCTGCACCAGTGACTCCAGCACAGTGCGGGAAAAGTAGGCAGCACCTTTTACTGACTGAATAATCAGCGCTTTATAATTTATAATGCACAAATAACACGATTACCTTGGTCATTGTAAAAAAAGTCCTCGTCGTGTCCTGAAACCTGAAGCTGTAAAGTCTCCCCACAGATCCTCAGTGAATATTAAAGAGACGCCGCCTGCAACCGAGCCTGTGGACATGAGGTCCAAGTGTCCAGGTCTAGATCAGGAAGCTGGACCAGGACCAGGTCGGCATTTTACAGACGGATCCAGGACGCAGAAATATCCAAATTCCCAACAGGGCACAATACATATAACGATATATGTTTAAAAAAAAAGGTAAAGAAAAGAAAAGAATTATTCCAGAGTGAGTCAACACCTCCAGGTTAAATCAGTGATAATATTCCCAGTGGCTCCCCGGAGTGGCAGAGCCTCATGGGAAGAGTTCCCTGCATCCATCAGACTGAATCAACTGAGAGTTCAGGTGAGGAGGAGGAGGAGGAGGAGGAGGAGGAGGAGGAGGAGGAGGAGGAGGAGTCAGGGGTGTTGCTGAATGATGGTTTGGACTCGGGACAGAGGAGGGAGGGGAAGCAAGGGGGGGGTCATGAAGGAGACAAGGACTCATGTACTGCTTAACACAATAAAGATGGATGACACGTCTCCACTTCCTCCTACTTTCCAGGAATGAAGCCAAAACATCCTGGACAGACGAACTAGCCCCGCCCATGTTGTTTAATTAGTGAGAATCAAGATGGACGACATGACGGCTCCAAAAAGTGAAGCCAACTCATCTTGATCGCCTCCTGGTGGCTGGCTGCACTTAGGGTATAAGCCCCGCCTCCTCCATGTTAGCAGACGGGACACAGACCGAAATAAAAAGTTAAGATCCGAAAGATAAATGACAGCTGAGACCGACTCGATGTTTTTAGTATAAATCTAAATTATTTCCATTTTGATTTTGGGTTAATCCGAAAGTATTCAGATTAGATTAGATTTTTTGTAATCCAATGGATTAGCTCGCGAATTGTAAAACAGTAACTGATGATGTCATCAGGGCCCAATGGCGTCATGTTGACTATGTCCACAAGGAGTCTGAATGAACGCCGCCCTCTAGTGGCGACCTCAAAGATTCAGGAATGTTGGAGGACATGGAAGATAATTTTTAATTAGATGGTGAGTTAATAACTTTTAGTCGTATAGTTTTTTCTTCTTTGAATTTCCGGCAGTTGTGGAGAAAATCAAAGTTCAGACGGACGGAGCTAATGATTCGCTGATCTGAGAGCTGCCTTAGAACCCTGGTCAAACCAGAGCAGGAGATAAAGAGGGAGAATCTTTATGGCTCATGGCAAAATGTCTCATTTGTTAGAGGGAGAAAAGAGAGGAAGGCTCGTTTTAATCTTCATCACTTCACCTGATGCAGCCTGACAAACCTCAGCAGGTTTACATGAAGGACAAAGTCTCTCTCTCCTCTTCCTCAGGTCCAGCTCGGCACTGAAGCCACGGAAAAAACAAACAGGCCGAGCATTTTCCTCCCGAGACGCCAGCAGACGACAAACAGCCGCAGCCGAGGAGCTCGTTTCCCAACCGTCACCGTCCAAGAGCAGCACATGGAGGAGACGCCAGAGGCAACACAGGCTCAATAGAGACCCACACACACACACACACACACAGAGACACACACACACACACAACCACCTATTCTCCAGGTTTTACAGCTTCCATCAGCAGCAGTTTTCTTTACCTTCTTCAGCCTCGTTAGACATTATTAAATTAAAAAAGGTAGATTTTCTCTTCCTCACGCTCTCGTCGAACTCGGCTCAAAGGTCACTTATTCCAAATTCAGTCAAACTTTCCGTTCAGCCCCTCTTGAGCACGTTCGTCTCTTGGTGAATAGTTTCATTCATTCTCTTTTCCCCCCAACCGTCACCTCATCCTGCAGCTTGACTCACATTTCAACCTGATCTTCACTCAGCCTCATCAGATCCTAATTCTAAACCTATTGTACAGATATTGTCTCTTAGTGCAAAGCATGTAATTAAAGGCTTTACCTTCCTGAGCCAGTGGACCCTCCGTCTCGGTCTCCCCTCAGATCTCAGTCAGCCTGGTGCGTCCGTCCAGCCCTGTCCCCTCCTCAGCACAGCACGCTCCTTGTTCCGTCCCCCTCCTTCCACCGGCTCACACTACATCTTTATTCCAGCTTGCTTAATTCAGGAGATGCCACATACAAATATACAGCCGGCAGCTTAAACCACCACCCTCCACCACTTCTCAGGGCCGGCCTCCCCGCCGCCTGCTCCTCCTCCTCCGCCGCTGCCTCCTCCCTCGGTCCACCAGGACTGTCCCGGGGCATGAAGCCCCCCCGGCCTGGGATGTGATCAGAGGTGCTCAGCCAGCAGCTGATGCTGGAGCAGATTTACGTCTGTAGATTACAGGTTGGCGGCAGCGGCTCGCCTGCTCTCTGCCTCCGGTGCTCTCCATCCCGGCTCCTGAGTTCCACCATGCGCCCGGGGTCACCGGCGGTGAAGGAGAAGATGGAGGACCAGATCAGGCCGAGCTTGATCCCGTCCTCGTCTCTCAAGTGTGATTTGGTCTTTGTCCCCTGCAGTGAACCGTCCTCAGGTCCGGAGCAGCCTCCCTCCTCTGTCCTGTGCTGCAGTGTCAGCAGCGCTCTGCATTGGAGTCTAAATCCTTCTCTCCCTCTCTCCTCGCTCGGCTGGCTGGCCGGGCATATCCAACACTGCTGAGCTGCTCCTCCACACCTCCTCTCTCTGTCTCCTTTAACCCCCCCTTTCTCCTCGCTCCCCTCCTCTCCCTCAGCACCCCACTTAGCTCCCTATCTCTCTGCAATGCAGCCGGCAGCCTCCCAACAAGCCGGGGGACTGTTTGACCAGAGCCCCCCTCTCCTCTCCTCCTCTCCACCCGGCTCAAAGCATCCTTTATGGGCTTATTTACCTTCCCTCCCTCCCTCTCCTCCCCGGCTGAGCTGCTGACATCCTGCAGGTTCCACGGCCGAGCCGAGCTGGCAGCCTGAGACGAATCGCAGAACGCCCCTGGGAATCGATACGCGGCTGCCAGAGCCACTCAAACACATTTCATTGAAGTCAGGTAATAAAAAGCACGTAACTCAAAACAAAAAGCTCTGAAGGGGAAACGAGGCTGAAGACGCTTGTGGTCTCCTCCAGCTTCTCCTCTGTGGCTCGCTGGTGAGCCGTGACCTCTCAGGGCTTCGGCACACGTCCAGACTTTCACACCCTAGAGCAGGAAAGATGCAAAACTGCTGGATCTGACATTTCCCATGATGCAACATCATTTATAAAATATGAAATTATGCTTCTGCAGAAATACATGTGAATGTCTTTGCCAGGTGAGGTCACAGAGGCCGACAGGAGGCAAAGCTCACACCTCCCAAACCTCCACGAAACATTATTGATTATTGATTGAGAGAATTTCTAACAAAGGGAGAACTCACTCTCTCGTAACTTCCAGGGGGCGCTCTCTCAAGGTAGCTCCCGAATGACTGGGCTGAAGGAGGCGGCCCCTGATTTGAGAAACACTTTAAATAAAGACAATGTCTCCAAGCCCTGGTGGCTGGCTGCAGTACAGGTCATAAAGCCCCACTTCCTCCATGTTAACAGATGGGACCTAACTGGGATGTTTCTGGACAGAGGGAGGAAGTGGAGACACGTCTGTGTTTACAATGAAATGGATGAAACATTTAACTTTGTACATGTTTATCATACATGATATATATCCTTCAACATTAAGCTTTTAAACCAACTTCTACACAGTTTCATATCATTAAATGTAAAGGAAATTAACTCTGAGAAACCCAAACGTTATTTGAAGCATCTCTGACGTAAACACACACACACACACACACACACACACACACAGCGTTCAGTGTAAACACAGGTTGGACCGAGGAGTCGTTGCTGCGTCGTGGCCTGAATCTGCCAACGTGATGAAGGAGCCTGCGTCTGTGGCGTCCTGCCGCGGTGATACCGTGACTCTGTGGGGGAGAAGATATTCATGGAGTGTAAAGAAGCCTAAGCTCCCTGTGTTTGCTTGTTCACACAGAGCCAGAGACCACAGAGAAGGTCAGGACTCATACACACGAGCCGATCGCCCGATGGAGGAGACAAAAGAAGGAATGTCTCGATCCTCTGAGTCGACCCTGAGCGCCGCTCTGTTCAAACCTTCCTGGAGAACATTTGACCTTGTTGACACAGCAAAGGTCAACTCTTATAGATTCACTTCATCCACAGCTGGCCACCACGTTTTCACATGGTTTCCCTCTGTGACCAATCCCAGGCTCCATCATGTGGATCAACTTTAAAAAGGTAAAATCTGGGGACTGCCCCTTTAAACTTGAAATGCCACCGAAATGAGACGTTTCATTGGAACTGAGTTGTTTTTATTTACTTCAGACGACAACGCTCTTCAGCTGTCGTCCTGTTAAGTTGACACGTGATCACAGTTTGAAAATATCCGAGGTGTGAAGGTGAGCAAGAACGATTGTCTTCAATACGCTGACGACCTGTCCAATAAAGATATATATACACACATATACATACACTACTACTACTACTACTACTACTAATAATAATAATAATAATAGAAAGCAGAATATGTGTTCAAAGCTTTAATGTGGTGGTTCTGGTGGTACAGTGGAACATGAGGGTGCAGACTCACTGTTCCTGACGGTCAGTTAACACCGTGTCTGCAGGATTTCACTGCTGCTCTGTCTTCCTGCTGCTCTGTCTTCCTGCTGCTCTATCTTCCTGCTGCTCTATCTTCCTGCTGCTCTGTCTTCCTGATGCTCTGTCTTCCTGCTGCTCTGTGTCCACAAAGTCCACCTCACACGTGGAGGCAGAACCGGAGCCGCCACATAAATATAAAATCCTCCGTGGGGTCAAACTGTGGACGGGTTTATAAACTTCAGTTCTACGGTAAGACGACGATCTTCTTCTCCAGCTTCTGCTCGGGGAAGATGAACCTCCTCATCACGACATCGAGCTCCTCCAGCGCCAGCTGAGCGTGCAGCACCGTGACGTCGTCCGGGTCCGAGCGCAGAACCCACTTCAGAGCTCGGTACAGATCCAACAGAACCTCACTGAGAACCTGCGGAGACAGAGCTCATTATGGAACAAGCGAGGGATGATTTACTTCTATGTTCCACCTTTTCTCCACATTCACATCACAGATGATAAAATAAGATCTCAGTCGATCCTTAAATGCTGTTTTTCAACTTTCAAAAAGCAACACAACTCAAATATGTTTGAGTTTATGACTTGAAATGAATGAATTGATTCCCTGACTCCTCCTCAGTTCTCTCCTCCACCTCCTCCACCTCCTCCACCCAGTCGCTTTGTGCTCACACCATCTCTCCCTGTCATCTGCTCTCACTCATTAGCCTCGTACAGATGTTGGTGCCGTCCTTGTCCAGCTGTCCCAGTAATGACAGGGATGTGACTGGGACCAGCAGCTGGACCCATGAGAGTCGTCGTGGCTTCAGTGCTTCACTGGATGTTTGTCTATTTGATGTTTATTCTTTTAATCGCCCGAAATCAAACCAGGATCAAGAAGTTGTGTTGTATTGTGTTACTACGCTATATGATGTCACTACTGGACTTCATGGTGACGTCTTTACTACCACATCTAAATAAACTTCATATTTTATACGTTATATTTATATATTATAGTTTATACTCCTGCAGAGATACATGGACTTTAAAAAATAACTATACCTGAGGTCTGAATTCTCCATAACTTCAGTTGTCATATGATGGGGAATGATTTTAAGATCAATGATTGATTTTTTAAAAATCTGTCCACGTGTTGTTGAGTTGTGTGTGTGTGTGTGTCTGTGAGAGTGAGTGTGTACCTGGGTGGTTTTGTGGCTCAGACCTCGGAGCAGCAGAGCTATAACGTGAACAGCAGCTCTCCTCACCTCTGCCTCCTTCTCCGTCTTTATCAGAGCTGTCAGACACAAGCTCAGCTGTGCGACACACACACACACAAACACAGATAAATCAGTAACACTGTTTTATACACACATACAGAAATAGCCTCAGGGGCTTTTACAGTAAATAAATAAATATGATTAGAATGGGGATATTACAGCCTCATGTGACGAGGCAGAGGATGATACCAGGATCCTATTGATCCAAATATTGATGATAGAAGTTTCCTGTGACTGTGGTCCGTCTCACCTCTTGAGCCAGTGGTCCCAGAGCGTAGTCCAGTTTCTGGCAGAGTTCCCCGAGGTTGGACAGACTGCTGGCCCGGACGCTTTGGTCCGAGTCCCTGGTTCCCTGCAGGAAGACGCCCACCAGAGGACGGCCGAGGTGCGGCGCCAGCTCCCCTGGAGGACAAACACCACCAGGTTAGTTCTCAGGCTTAATTATTTATCAGGTTTTATGTCAACTGGTTTCTCACACATCTCCAGGAGAATATTATTGACTGTCCGTTAGCTGCAGGAAGGGTTTGTATTATGATTTCAGGTTTTGTTCATCAGCAGAAAACTTTACACAGTTTCAAGGAAGATGAGATAAAATATAATGTAGAATAATTAAGGAGCCAACATGTTGAACTCTCTTTGAACTGTGGGAAGACAAATAACTCAGATCCTCAGATCAGCAGAGAGAGAGAAGCCATAGTTCTCAAACACAAAACAAAAGGCACGAGGCTCCAGAGAAGGAGCTTCACATTCAGGACACAGGTTTGAATCCACATCCCCCATCATGAGGTCGTTGCTTAGAGTTCAGTCAGATTCAGTTCAACAAGCTGTTTGTGTGCGACACTGCTACACACACAGACACACAAAGCACAGAGCCGACTGCTGCTGAGAGAAGATAACCAGCTGACTGACTGGTGGTAGTAAGACCTGTATAACCCCTGTGTGTGTGAGTCAGTAATTTACAGCCTGACACACAATCACACACACACAGTTGTGTCTCCATGACTTCAGAAGACATTACATATACTTATGTTGATTTCCAGTAATTCATTCCACGTTTAACCAGTTAACTTAAACCTGAATTAAACTGTGTTAACAGATTAGGTCACACAACAAGAGTAATACCTGAACAACACAAACACAAAGGTTTGCTCACAAAATCCTTAGTTCTGTGCATTGACCTCCATTCATTGTGGACAGCAGAACTAAAACCTTATCCCAGTCCAGGACCAGTTCATACTTAACCAGGACCAGTCCATACCTAACCTTAACCAGTCCAGGACCAGTTCATACCTAACCTTATCCCAGTCCAGGACCAGTTCATACTTAACCAGGACCAGTTCATACCTAACCTTATCCCAGTCCAGGACCAGTTCATATCTAACCTTAACCAGGACCAGTTCATACCTAACCTTATCCCAGTCAAGGACCAGTTCATACTTAACCAGGACCAGTCCATACCTAACCTTATCCCAGTCCAGGACCAGTTCATATCTAACCCTAACCAGGACCAGTTCATACCTAACCTTATCCCAGTCCAGGACCAGTTCATATCTAACCTTAACTCGACCTCTGAAATTACATTTAGCTTCATTAGAACAGGACACTGGTCCCCATGAGGTCTACTGGTCCTGACAAGGTCCCAGTAAAGAACAGAGGAAGATGTTTTAGTTGTTGTTGGTTTGACACAGCTCACATCAGCGTCTCCACCATCTGGGCTCACTATGAGAGCTACAGCCGATCCCAGCCGAGTGGGGTCAACAACACAAAGCTGGTTGCTACTGGTTGTGACGTGACGCTGCCAGACCAAACCTCACAGCTCTCTCTCTCTGGAGAAAGTCATTCTGTGCACCGACTCTTTTCTTTCAGTGAATCCAGTAAATCCATTTCCGCACACTGAAGCAGCTCACAGGGCCGTGAGAGTACAGTCAGCAGCACCTGGGTGCAGAGCACAGCACGGCCAAACATGAAGTTATTCAACGTTGACTCCACCAGCCGAGTCCATCAAGAAAACCCTATTTACACATGACAGCCGGCAAAAGCTAAATCTCTGCCGGCTGGGGAGCTGAAGACAAACACAGGGGCTCTCTGGACGTCTGCGCTCTATCCAATCTCTCAGCAAGGATATAAACCCCCGATTGTCCCAGGGAGCTGGTACGATGGCAATCTGGCAGATAAAACCAGACCGGGGAACAGATCCAAATGGGGTTCTCTATCAGGGATAGGTTCTGACACACAGGCTCCTACTGAACAGAGCTCTGCCTGCTAAACAAGTCGGCACTGTGGCTTTTATGGTTTCATGTGTGGTGGCTGCCGGCCGATATCTGCCCACCACAGAGAAACACACACACACGTCAGATAATACAAGCACTTCAATGATAAAACAGATGCTATCATTCGTACAGAGTTTAACAAACAAGGTCAAATATCATGTTCTGTAGGTCGGATGAGGGAAGTTTAAAAAAAAACACTTGACAACCTCCACAGGTCAAAGGTCGGACTCAGCTACATGTCTCACCCATGGCTCTGCTCGCCCTCATCAGGACCTCTCCCACTTTGAGGCGTGTCTCCAGGGAGCGCTCCTGGTCGGACGTGGGCAGTGAGGGGCCCTGCTGGAAGTCCTCCAGGAGCCTTTCAAGGATCCTCTCAGGAAACGAATCCGCCAACGCAGCCAGACCTGGAGACAGGTCACACTCAGTTTACCTTCGAGAGTAGATTCAAACCAAATACTTCTGTAGATGGATTATTATAAATCAATGTCTGCATCACATTTGTCCAGACTCGGCCGTTACTTTACCTTGAATGGCTGAAAGGTAAATGAACGAGTCCTCGTGCTCCAGGTTTTCTAAAAAGAGCTGAAGAAGAAACAAACACTGATTAAATCACCAAACAAGACTTTGTTCCAACCACAGACAGAATGTTTTCATCTCTTCTTAATGAGATCACACAAATAAAATGACTTTTGGTAAACCCAGGTAAAATAGACTGTTTATAAAGATGAACGACGATTACCCAGAAATCATCAAATAACTAATTAAAACCCAATTTATCAGAAACACTTGAACAAACATCAGAGTGATTCAAACTACCTGACGTCATATAAACCATCTTTGAGAAACATGTATTTGACGCTAGGTCCATGTCCCATCTACTAACATGGAGGAGGCGGCTTATGACCCATGACCAGCGCCTTAGCTTCACTTTCGAGGATTCATCTTTATCACAGTCTGGTTTCCCCGCAGAGGGAATATTCTGCCATAAGACATCAAACACAGCATCAATAAAGATCTTTCCAATGGAGCAAAAGCAGATCAATATTGAATTCATTAAAAACAATAAGATCAACCATCAAAGGGAATAATCGAAACATGGCCGCCAGGGGCCCTTTGAGATGTGGATGCAAGTGTGTGTGTGCGTGCGTGCGTGCGTGCGTGCGTGTGTGTGTTGGGGGGGGGGGGGGGGGGGGGGTTGGAGCTTTGACAGAACTGAAAAGATCAGGCTGGAGTTTCAGATATCAAGGAGCCAAACACAACCCTGGCACAAAATTGAGGAATAAGAAAGGAAGGTTATCTGAGGTGCACACGGCAAGTGTTTGTGTGTGTGTGTTTGTGTGTGTGTGTGTGTGTGTGTGTCTGTGTGTGTGTGTGTGTGTGTGTGTGTGTGATAACAGAGAATAGAAGATGAGCTTTTGTCCTTTCTTGTCCGCTCCACCATAACAAGTCCCTGGAGTAAAACCCTTGTTCCCTGAGGGAGACGTCCGTCCACCTTATTTATTATACATGTCTGCTCACTGTCGCCCAACAGATAAAAACACAACCTTCACTTTCCTGATGCGCACAAACACAATGCCATGAATTAGCCGAAGGCTACACAACTGTTATTTCAATTAAAGGCTGCGTCCACCACCTTATGTATTAACAGATATGTTTTGAATGGAAACTGATTCACTATTAGCTCAACAAACAAATCATCTGAATGTCACACTTGTGTTCGCCATTGTATTCATTTCCTTTCCCTCGACCTAGTTTAAAAACTTGTGGCTTGATATTTCTCAAATGTTTAAAAGAAGAATTATTTTAAAAAGTTAAAACTCATAAACAAGTCACCCACCATGAGCACCTTCTCCTGGGCCTGGACGACCTCTGGGTTCCCACTTTGCACCATCTGGGTCAGGACCCTCAGGGCGAACGCTCTGGTTGGCACCTCCGGGTCACACGCCTCCAGCAGCCAATCAGAGAAGGGCTTGGTCGAGGAGCATGGGACACTGGTGCGTCCGGCTCGTGGAGTTTTACCAGCTACAGACCCACCAGGGGACACTGGGTGTGTGATGAGGGGGTTGATCGGTGGATTTCTGTCCTGGGAAGACGAACGTGGCCTCGTACCTGAGTCACTTCCTTCAGTTTGAATCTTTTGCTTTCTCCTAGAAGACACGTTGGTGTTCTTGACTGTTGTCTCCGGTTTTCTGGAGGCCTGGGCAGCAGCAGCAGTGAGATCTTCAGGCCTGATGGCACCGTGAGTGGCGATGACGGCTCTGAGGTTCGATGCCAGCTGCTGGACGACCACGTCAGAGTGATTCTGGGACAGTGTCTCCAGAGGTGAGAGCAGCCTGGACATGGAAGAGTAGTCCTCTGCGCCAAGCTGTCCAAATAAAGAGGACGGAGAAGACAGTGAGATTAAAAAACAAAACCTCAATTGTATTTCTTTGTCATAACATCTGTGGTAACATCTTATCGGTTGTGGTACCTCAGGTCCGGACAGCAGGGTGGCCACCAGACCGATCCCCATGCTCAGAGTCTGACTCTCTATCGGGTTCTCAGGACTCGGCTCAGTGACCTGATCCAGACCCACACAGGCCCTTTGGACCAGGGTCACGATGAAGTCCACCACCTGGAGAACAGAAGAACAGACTCAGGGATAGAAATATAACAGAGACATGTTTTAAATGAACTAAGATAAGTGAAATATTCTAAAAACATCTAGAGCTTAATTATAGCTTAATAAGGACTTGAGGACTTGAGTATAAGACCTTTTTTTTCAAAGCTTTACAGGAAATTCCCAGAAAACATTCGATCCTTGTAAAGTCATGAAAAAGGTGAAACATCTAAAAATAAAACATCATCTCATGAAGTGAGGCCACAAATATTTCTTTATCTCTACAGGGAAAGTGTGCTGACCCTAAAATGCCAGTCAGCCACCCCCCCCCCCCCTTAAAGAAAATAGGTTATTTTGGTTTTCAGCGTCATGACTCAACGTGGCTCGTTTCCTTTACAAGAACTCCCACAGGAACAGACCGATTCAGAAATGTGCAGGAGAAAGACGACTGCAGTCCCAAGGAGGACGAGTGGACACGTGAGACACTTCAGGGATGTTTGTCTCATTTGTTAACATGAAAGTGCAATAAAAAGCAGTTTGTCCTGAAGCATCTGCTCAGTTTAAATGTAAATTCTTAAACAAATCCACCACTGAAAGTGCGTGAAGGACAAAGACGCTCACGACGTGAACAGATCTCCTGAGGAGTAGGTTTGGGTTTTACTGCCAATAGAAGAGGTTAAATACTCCTGGTCCTTAAGTGAGTGATCAGTTTAAAAATATAAATTAGTAAGGTGGTAGCCAAATAACTGTGACCTGCTCTTATATACGTAATCTTAGTGTTTTCATTTGATTTATCTGCTCCCTGTGTGTGTGTGTGTGTGTGTGTGTGTGTGTGTGTGTGTGTGTGTGTGTCTGTGAGTGTGTGAGTGTGTGATCCTCCTACTCACCTGGTTGGGTTTTCTCAGCAGTGTATTATGCTGCAGAGACTCAACCATCATTGCCAGCACCTGAAGTAAAGCAAGTCTCAGGCTTTGTCTCGCAGCTCGACCCAGCACCTCCTGCTCCACCTCCAGGAGCGTCATGGTGGACACGTCCAGCTCCTCTTCGTCGTTCTTCACCTCGTCTGCAGCAGCCGTCCAACTGGTCAGCTCCTGCAGGAGACGCAAAGACACAATGGAACGTAAACTGAGGTTTACTTTCTCCACGACGTGGACAGAACAAACAGAAACACTGGACAATAGAATACAATTTTAATACAACCATAATCTGTGTGTGTGTGTGTGTGTGTGTGTGTATACCTGCAGCAGCTCCAGGAAGAAGTCTCCAGGTAGATCACTATCTTTGAGTTCAGCCAACAAATGCATGAGACACTCCAGCCTCCACTGTTCCCCCGACAGCTTCTCATACAGAGCGTCGTCCTCATCACTGACACAGGATCAGAGGAAAGAAGGACACAGTCATCACATGAAGCTCTATTAATGCTGATGATGGGTCATTATTAATCTTAATCTTAATAAGCTTTCCTGCGTCGTTCACCTGCAGTTCTCTCTCGAGTCGAACCTGGCTCCTCCGTCACTTCCTGGGGTGAAGTAGAAGTCGCTTGCTTCTGTTTTCTGTCCCTGCAGACCTGAGAGCTGCCTCAGAGCGGACAGGGCTTCAGACGCCTCGGTGTGGCTCAGGTACCACAACACAATGTCCTGGCAGGGGGCGCTGTGGGACACAACACACACTCATTATCGGTCCCGTACTTCAGGTCTGATTTTGAATCACGTGCACGTGTCAGCTGACTGCACGTTAGAAACGTTACCGGAGGTGAGAGACGTTCTGCTTGGTGAAACAGAAAAGAGTGAAGATAACGGGCAGAACTTCCTCTAGAGCTTTGAGAAGAGACGCTGATGGACTGTTTCCAACCACCCAGATCTGACAGCAACAAGAGACACAAGAACAACACAATGAAGACACAGTGAAAGAAAGTGACACAACATTAACCTACAGACAGGGAAAGTGCTGAGTCGTCCTCCTCCAGATGAGACCAGAGCTCTGATCGTTACTGTAACTTCAACGCACGTCACTGTGTGGTTTGCCTTTGTGTGTCCTCACCTTGTACACATCTTCTACACAACGCGTCAGCTCCCACTCCTCCACAGCAGCAAGGTCACGACTCTCATCTGCAAACACACAAACACACACAGCTCAGACCTGCTGGGACCTGACCCTGCTGCTACTCATCTGCTGGTCCTCCGAGTAGGGGATGATATCAACAACAATTTCTGCCTGATAGGAATTCAATGCACAAACTAGGTCAGACTCGGAGGATGAGATCATGAGGTCAAGCTGCCTCCGTGCTTCAGATTCACGATCAGAACGCTTCCTGTTGAGGTTCACTTGGTGAGAAACTTCAGGATTGACCCCCAACACACTGAGGCTGTTAAATCTCATCTGACCTGAAACACCTCCAGATGCCCCCGGAGGGAAAACTCTATTTTTAAATGTAACATCTGACACATATGGATATAAAACAGTGAGTTTACTGACTGGAAGCACTGGTGCAGCGGTGAAGAGGTTGAAGCAGCGGGGTGAGCAGGTACTGATGTGCAAAGCTGGGCTTCTCCTGCACAATGGAGAGCGCCGCCCTGGTGGCCACAAGCTGAAACTGTTGTGCCGCCAGCTTGTCTTTGAAGTGCAGGAGCTGGAGGATCTGCAACCGAACAACGACGACAACAAACACGAGCAGTCGGCCAATCAGACGAGTCGGAAACAAGACGGGGGATTAACGGCAGAACAATTCCATCAGTGCCATTTGTAAAACTATGACATGTTCAAATTCACACAGGAATGTAAACAGGCTGAGATAAGTGTGTGTGTGTGTGTGTGTGTGTGTGTGTGGCTGTGTGTGTGTGTGTGTAACTGACCTGAGGACAGACTTGTCTGTAGTAACTATCTGCTGAGGTAGACTGTTGAGGGCAGGCCACTAAGATCCTGGCCACACCGTCACACTTCCTCCAGTCTGACTCGCCCCCTAGTGGACAGAAACAGTTTGATTCAAGCTATTAAGACAATGAAACAGTTGAGTAAGAAGGAGCCAAATAAACAACTCATTAAAACTAATCAAACAATCCTTCACTTTAGTCTCTAGATTGAAATAAACAAGCAAACATGAGCACGAAAGTAAAAAACAATAAGATCAAATCATTTAGAACAGTCAGCATAAATAAAAGTCGAACATTTCCTAAAGATTTCACAGAATGGAACTTAAATAAAGCTCCAGAGTGAATCTGTTCAGTGGGCAGAGGGTTCCACAGCGGGGGGGGGGGTGCTAACCGATGACTCACCGGTTCCTCCCTCCAGGACGGCTCTGACTACAGCCTGAACCCCGTTAGGCTGCATCAGGCGCTCAGACAGCAGCTGACCACACAGACGCCTCAGCCAGGCCGGAGCTGATCCCAGAGCTGCTCTGCTGCCTGAACCGCTGGAGCTTCCTGCTGCACCCGACTGGAAGGATGCACAGGAGACATAAGCCTAATACAACACTCAATACCATTTTACACAATAAGGGGCAGAAACAATGTACTGCACTAACTTCTAATGTGACCATATCCCCCCTCACCTGTCTGGGTCCACCTTGGAGGATCAGCAGCTGCTTGATGACGATCGGCTGGTAGACTTTTCCTAAAAGGCTTTTCAGAGCCTCCCTGCAGGTTCGACGTTCCTCAGCACTGAGCTCCAGCATCTGATAAGAAGACAAACAAGAAACGTCATGCATCAAAAGCATTGTCCTTCAAAACGAGCAACGACAAACCCATATCCAGATGTGTTACCTTCTCCTCCTCGGTGCCCCCTCTCTCCCCCCGGTGCGGCTGGTAGCCGAGCTGGCACAGTGCCGCCATCACATCCCCCAGATGCTGTGTGAACACCAGCGTGGCCAAAGATGACAGCTCTGCCAACTGCAACAGGACGTTTGTGGTGGTAAGAAGGCGGCGCCCCCCTGCTGACACAGCTCCACCACGGACGAGTTTCTCCACCATGGCTCCAAACGCTGAGCGGCAGCTCAGGGGAACGCCCACTCCAGAAGCCAGGTAGGGGCAGAGCCCCAGAGAGACGACGAACTGAAGAGCTGCTCTGAGCGTCTTCTGCTGCGTGACGCTGAGAACATCCGGAGGTAAAGGTGGAGCAAACTCAGGGGTTGCATTTTTGGCCACAGAGGAACTTTTCAGCTTGAACAGTTTGAGTTCATTAGAAATGTGTCGTGCCAGGGCGAGGAGCAGCAGGAGACACTCCTGCACGAAGCCCCATGTGGCATCTTCTGGATCTGTGGACAACCACTCCGCCGCTGACATCACCTCCTCCCGCAGCTTCTTCACCTCCTCGAAGCTGCTCTCACTCTGAAGCTGCTGAAGGAGAAGGGATCTGTTGTTCTGCAGCACTGCCAGCAGCGCCTCCTGGTGGGAGGACTGAGCATCACGCACAGACGCCTCTACAAAAAGCCACACAAAAAGAGTACCACATTATTATCTGTGCATGACCACATCTGTACAGGACTGTTTAGAGTAGATTGTCTTTCTATGCTGTTGACAAGTTGTGTCAGTGTGACTGTCACCATAAAACTTATCAACAACTATCGTTCTTTTTCCTCTTCACTGAATTCTCAGAGGATAATGCACAGATATTCATAAAGGGATTCGCATTAAATGTAAAAATCATTAAAATTAAAATTGGTAAATGGTCTGTATTCTTCAATCTAGCTTTTCTAGTGTTGATTTCGACTCAAAGCTCTTTCCAGTACAGACACACATCTAGACAGAGCATCTCTGTGCAGCACTTTCTCTATCACGCATCACTGACACACTGGGACAACTCAGGGTTCAGTGTCTTCTCCCAGAGCATCTTTCTCCTGAGCCACAGACGCTTTTTTAAAAATTTAATTGTAGAATAATGAGACTTTTACACGAGGCAGCATGTTGGAGTTCAGGTATCACAAATAAAAGATTGTGAACTTTTGTATCGCACTTTTACAGTTTGGGTTTCTGAACCATTTCCTCCCTCGCTGCTACTGTCACGCAGCTTGAACATAATTAGTTACTCTGAAATATTATGAGTTAAAACCAAAATGGTGAATCTATATTGAAACCCACGCATGTCACAGCAGAGGAGTTAAGAACAGGGAGTCGTTCCTCTGACCCTCAACATGTGTGATGAAGATCTGTAAACCTCATGATGCTCACGTGATGTCAGAAAGGTTTCACTTTAAAAACACTCTGAGGTTGATTTGTTTAGTTATTGAAACTGTTTCTCTGGTTTCTTTCCTTAAAATCAAATCAAATCTGATTTAAAAGCTCTTTTAATCCGTATCTTCTGTTAAACTAGTGTTCAGTGGTAACTTTACTTCGTGTGAACATGTCTGACGTGTTTCTTTAACCATTCAAGCTTTAGTTTATATACTAATTCAGTTTATGTCTCAATCTCTTAAGTTTTCCATCAACTCACCGTTCAGAGGCTTCGTGAGGATACTGATCGCAGCGAGGAACCCGGAAGTCATTTCTCCATCACACAAACAACTTCACCGTCACACGCGAGTTTAGAGCAATTATTATAAAATATATATAATTTAATATATCATCTAAACGAGCCTCGTTGAACTGTGGGCGTAATGTAGCGGTAAGCATTAGCTTCAGCGTCTCAAAGTGGCGCTGGAATTGGACGTCATCGTGCATCGTCCTCTGATTGGCTGAGGACACGAGCGCTTTTTTTCTTTTTAAAATCAACTTTATCGACACTGCAGAGAAATTACAATACAAGTAAATAGAGAATATATGGAGAACTGGAGGAAATTAAACTTAAACTCAACGTGAGATGAAATACACGTACAGTGTAAATATTAAGACTTTAAAAACGATAGTGCATCCGGAAATATGGAAGAGCATAAGAACACAGTCAGAATTAGTCAAGTTTACTGAATGGAGATGCAAACACCAGAACGATTACAAAGCATGTAAAGAATTTATTGACAGTACAGATGCTTTAATAAGGAGATTGAAAAATGTGAGATTGTTGAAGACAATTGTTTTTGTATAATTTATTTTTGTTAAAGTCTGACATTTGACTTTCACTTTGCAACATATTCATGAAGTTAGATTCAGACCTCAGACTAAGTTCAGATCAAAGCCATATACATTTAGATTTATCAAATTTAGATGTTCACATCAGAAACTTGACCTTGTGTCAACTTATCAGTGTGGCATTTGAAAGTGTTTCGTGTTACAATTAATGTGTCGTTTGTTAGAAAGTTTAGTAGTAAAGTAGGATGTTCAGCAAAACGCTGTCCATCATGGCTATGCAGTTTATATGAACTAATCCATGGCTGTTTAACCAGACAGTTAATGTCATGGTGTTTTAATAAAATATTAAAACGGACCTTGAGAAGAAAGAAATTAATGTAGTCAACAGTTTTACTAAACTTCAGTAAAAATTCAGCAGGAAACAGCTTTTTAGTTTTAAACCATTTATTCACATCAGATCTGCAGCAAACACCCAAGACCTGCAAGGTAAAGACAAGAGGAAGTCAACCGGTCGAAGGTAGAAGATACCGAGGAGGTTTACACAGATCTTGATGTGGCAGAGGCAGCAGAGAGGCAGTCAACCATGGATAACTGAAAAGGTAGAGACAGAGTTAGTCAACTAACAGACAGGATAATATAGTAGATACTAAGAGTGTTGCATTTAGAACCCACATTTGACTCGAGGGTCAGCAGAGCCGCTCTACCCAGACTTTTTGATGAATTTGTGCAGTGTCATGCGAGGAGGAGCAGCAGGCTCTCCTGGGGTGTAGCGGCTTCGAGAGTACACTGCTTTTCCTCGAAGGAATTTAGAACGAGAGCTGAAGGAGTAAACTGGCTCATGATCAGACACGTCGCTGAAGAATGGCGCAGGGTTCTCGGCGGCTTCGAAGGCAGCATCAAAGGCCTCGTTGGCCAGAGCTTCAGCTTCAACGGCGGAGTCTTCATCGACGGGGAGGAAATCGTCAATACCGACAGGCTCACCATCGGGGTCAGCTGGAGCAGCAGCGTCATACGCAGAGGCTGCATAAGACTCACTTCCTGCAGCTTCACCACCATAATTGTTACCTGGAGCAGATGCTTCATAGCTTCCATATTGACTGTTCTCAGGGCCACTGACATATCCTTGATTACCATCATCCATGTTGGAGGTGGTGCTGTAGAAATCTTGCCTGCCACTGAAACTGCCAGCATCTTGAGCAGGAACTTCTCTGGCGTAGCTTGGGTTGAGTGGACTTGGTAGAGGGGAGCCGCCCTCACTGCCAGAGTTCCCCCCAAAGCCACTGTACCAGTACCCAGAACGCGGCAGCTGCTTGAATCTTGGGTCGGCTCTACCTGATCTTGGGCCTGAGCAGAAACCAGATTTGTCGAGAATTTAGTTTAAAGCAGAATAAAGTTGGTCACAAATACGTAATATTAATTAAAAAAAAGGTTCATACCCATTCTCGCAGGTCCACAGATAACGTGTCCAATGAGAAGAAATGAAATCCAGAGCACCCTGCAGAAACATTTCAGTTTTAGATCACATGTTTCTAACATAGTATTTTTAAACAGTATTTAACTTACTTCATTCTGCTGCTGAGTAAATTCAGGACACTGTTACAAGCAGATTTCTGCCAAAGACTCTGCACACAGACAACATGGGAAACAGTTCAGCCATCAGTGATGTGGCAGCCATAACAACACATATCAGTAGTAGTAGTAGTAGTAGTAGTAGTAGTAGTAGAAAACCTTTGGATACCTGTTGTCCAGTGAGCAGCTTCTGAACAGGTCAGTGTCTGTAGCTTCAGACTCATGAGGTTAGAGCTGCTTTTATGTGTTCAGCAGTGCAGCAGGGCCTGAGTGCTCAGTGGAAGCAGCTGTGAAGACCAGGGAGCGACTCGTTGAGCTCGTTACAGAGGAAACATGGGGCTCATCGATCAGGCTCAACACAGAACTCACAGATTGAAATCATCGTCAGCTGTGTTCGATGACTTTTATGACCTGATGACATAATGCTATGACTCTTTGGCTCACACCAGCATGTCTATCATTAAATTCACCTTCGTACAGACGTTTGTTCTGTGCTTCAGGAATAAACTGGAGAAAACAGAACGTAAACACGACTTCTCCTCTTCTATAGAGTTTAGTGATTTCATCCAACTGTTGATTTAAGGCACCACATTGCAAGGCGGCACGGTGGTCCAGTGGTCAGCCTCACAGCAAGGAGGTTCATGGATTTGAATCCGACGATACATAGACTGAAGTTAGTGATGGGCTGGCGACCTGTCATGGGTCAGGCTGGTCTCATCACAATTTCGTAGGAAATGTTACTAAAAGTAATGCATTCGAATTCGTAGGAGTTCCACTAAATTGTGAGTCAGGAGGCTGGGGACACGTGACCTATGCGCTTCTCTCTCTTCGTGAAAACAAAAAACATGGCGGTCATTCATCTCACCCTAACCCTAATATGAAAAATACATATGAAGTCTGCACCAGGGTGATTCAGCAGAGTGACAGCCGCAGGAATAAGCTGTTCCTGAACCTGCTGGTCGGGAACGGAGGACCCTGTAGCGCCTCCCAGAGGGGAGGAGGGCAAACAGGCTGAGGCTGGGCAGTGAGAAATTGGGTTGTTAATGAATAAAGGTGTCTCTAACTTGGTCCAAAGTGAAACACATGATTGTGTATAAAGCAAACATACATATTTTGACCATATCTGGCCATTAAATACCTCTTAAAACAGTTTGACAGATTTGATCCAGCTTGGACCTCAGTGGGGTCTGAGAAAGTACACCTGAGATGGCCTGTGCTCGGAGCAAGATGAAATGTAAACTTTGTCGTAGAACAAAAGCAAAGACATCATCGAAAAGGTCTTGACCACGGGAGTAACGTTATGTCAGTGGGAAAATTGTGGATGGATACTGGTCCTCAGGGATGACCTTTGAACCTTGCACCTGAGTCAGTTTTGATGGCTTACAGGAGGGAAACTAATTATGCAACAGACATGGTATGAACTGTTTTGGAAAGGTCTTGAACTCCACTACCATAGCCCAATGCAAAGCTATGGGGGGCGCCACTGAGTAGGGCCAAAACCTTGAAAAAACGAGATTTGACCGTTTTATTAGTAAGAAAAACTAAATCTGACTAAACAGGTGTTTTTCTCACAACAAAAAATACAGAAGCATACAAGGTTCCCGGTCGCAAACTCACATAATAGTGAAAACACAGAACTACAAAAGATGGAAACAACACACACACACAGCTACGCCATTCAATTTGTAGTTCTCTGTATGGTTCTTCCTGGTTTAGATTAGAGTTGTGAAAATAGGGTTTAGAAAACATAAGCGGTTTGTTTTTTTAACCATGAATGAAAATATTGGAACTGAAACACAGACAGATATCAAAACAAATTTTTATTAAGAAACATTAGTAAAATATAGCTTTCTCCACCAGGAATACATCAATCTCCACCATCTGGCTTTATCAGAGCGCTGCGCAGGTGCATTTCGTAGGATTATGTACGAAAATTTAGTGCTAAAAATTCGTATGATTCTTTACGAAAATGTTGACAACTTCTGGTACGATATCTTACGAAACGTTTCATGAGACCACGTTGCAGGCTTGAACGCTACTGGTTTAAATACATTTAATTGAAAAACGTGAGAGTGTTGAAGACTATTGCTTTTGCATAATTTATTTTTGTGAAAGTCTCAGACATTTGACTCACTTTGCAACGTCTTCATGAAGTTAGATTCAGACCTCAGACTAAGTTCAGATCAAAGCCAAATACATTTGGATTTATCAAATTAAGATGTTCACATCAGAAACTTGATCTTGTGTCAACTTATCAGTGTGGCATTTGAAAGTGTTTCGTGTTACAATTAATGTATTGTTTTTGTTAGTTTAAAAAAAACTGCTGAATGTTGCTTTTTTTTAAAGTAGGATGTTCAGCAAAACGCTGTCCATCATGGCTATGCAGTTTATATAAACTAATCCATGGGTGTTTAACCAGACATTTAGTGTCATGGTGTTTTAATAAAATATTACAACGGACCTTGAGAAGAAAGAAATTAATGTAGTCAACAGTTTTACTAAACTTCAGTAAAAATTCTGCAGGAAACAGCTTTTTAGTTTTAAACCATTTATTTACATCAGATCTGCAACAAACACCTGAGACCTGCAAGGTAAAGACAAGAGGAAGTCAACCGGTCGAAGGTAGAAGATACTGAGGAGGTTTACACAGATCTTGATGTGGCAGAGGCAGCAGAGAGGCAGTCAACCATGGATAACTGAAAAGGTAAAGACAAAGTTAGTCAACTAACAGACTGCAGATAAGATAGTAGATACTAAGAGTGTTGCATTTAGAACCCACATTTGACTCGAGGGTCAGCAGAGCCGCTCTACCCAGACTTTTTGATGAATTTGTGCAGTGTCATGCGAGGAGGAGCAGCAGGCTCTCCTGGGGTGTAGCGGCTTCGAGAGTACACTGCTTTTCCTCGAAGGAATTTAGAACGAGAGCTGAAGGAGTAAACTGGCTCATGATCAGACACGTCGCTGAAGAATGGCGCAGGGTTGTCGGCGGCTTCGAAGGCAGCATCAAAGGCCTCGTTGGCCAGAGCTTCAGCGGCGGAGTCTTCATCGACGGGGAGGAAATCGTCAATACCGACAGGCTCACCATCGGGTTCAGCAGCGTCATACGCAGAGGCTGCATAAGACTCACTTCCTGCAGCTTCACCACCATAATTGTTACCTGGAGCAGATGCTTCATAGCTTCCATATTGACTGTTCTCAGGGCCACTGACATATCCTTGATTACCATCATCCATGTTGGAGGTGGTGCTGTAGAAATCTTGCCTGCCACTGAAACTGCCAGCATCTTGAGCAGGAACTTCTCTGGCGTAGCTTGGGTTGAGTGGACTTGGTAGAGGGGAGCCGCCCTCACTGCCAGAGTTCCCCCCAAGGCCACTGTACCAGTACCCAGAACGCGGCAGCTGCTTGAATCTTGGGTCGGCTCTACCTGATCTTGGGCCTGAGCAGAAACCAGATTTGTCGAGAATTTAGTTTAAAGCAGAATAAAGTTGGTCACAAATACGTAATATTGATTAAAAAGGTTCTTACCCATTCTCGCAGGTCCACAGATAACGTGTCCAATGAGAAGAAATGAAATCCAGAGCACCCTGCAGAAACATTTCAGTTTTAGATCACATGTTTCTAACATAGTATTTTTAAACAGTATTTAACTTACTTCATTCTGCTGCTGAGTAAATTGAGGACACTGTTACAAGCTGATTTCTGCCACAGACTCTGCACACAGACAACATGGGAAACAGTTCAGCCATCAGTGATGTGGCAGCCATAACAACACATATCAGAAGTAGTAGAAAACCTTTGGATACCTGTTGTCCAGTGAGCAGCTTCTGAACAGGTCAGTGTCTGTAGCTTCAGACTCATGAGGTTAGAGCTGCTTTTATGTGTTCAGCAGTGCAGCAGAGCCTGAGCGCTCAGTGGAAGCAGCTGTGAAGACCAGGGAGCGACTCGTTGAGCTCGTTACAGAGGAAACATGGGGCTCATCGATCAGGCTCAACACAGAACTCACAGATTGAAATCATCGTCAGCTGTGTTAGATGACTTTTATGACCTGATGACATAATGCTATGACTCTTTGGCTCACACCAGCATGTCTATCATTAAATTCACCTTCGTACAGACGTTTGTTCTGTGCTTCAGGAATAAACTGGAGAAAACAGAACGTAAACACGACTTCTCCTATTCTATAGAGTTTAGTGATTTCATCCAACTGTTGATTTAAGGCACCACATTGCAAGGCGGCACGGTGGTCCAGTGGTCAGCCTCACAGCAAGGAGGTTCATGGATTTGAATCCGACGATACATAGACTGAAGTTAGTGATGGGCTGGCGACCTGTCATGGGTCAGGCTGGTCTCATCACAATTTCGTAGGAAATGTTACTAAAAGTAATTCATTCGAATTCGTAGGAGTTCCACTAAATTGTGAGTCAGGAGGCTGGGGACACGTGACCTATGCGCTTCTCTCTCTTCGTGAAAACAAAAAACATGGCGGTCATTCATCTCACCCTAACCCTAATATGAAAAATACATATGAAGTCTGCACCAGGGTGATTCAGCAGAGTGACAGCCGCAGGAATAAGCTGTTCCTGAACCTGCTGGTCGGGAACGGAGGACCCTGTAGCGCCTCCCAGAGGGGAGGAGGGCAAACAGGCTGAGGCTGGGCAGTGAGAAATTGGGTTGTTAATGAATAAAGGTGTCTCTAACTTGGTCCACAGTGAAACACATGATTGTGTATAAAGCAAACATACATATTTTGACCATATCTGGCCATTAAATACCTCTTAAAACATTTTTGACAGATTTGATCCAGCTTGGACCTCAGTGGGGTCTGAGAAAGTACACCTGAGATGGCCTGTGCTCGGAGCAAGATGAAATGTAAACTTTGTCGTAGAACAAAAGCAAAGACATCATCGAAAAGGTCTTGACCACGGGAGTAACGTTATGTCAGTGGGAAAATTGTGGATGGCTCCTGGTCCTCAGGGATGACCTTTGAACCTTGCACCTGAGTCAGTTTTGATGGCTTACAGGAGGGAAACTAAATATGCAACAGACATGGTATGAACTGTTTTGGAAAGGTCTTGAACTCCACTACCATAGCCCAATGCAAAACTATGGGGGGCGCCACTGAGTAGGGCCAAAACCTTGAAAAAACGAGATTTGACCGTTTTATTAGTAAGAAACTAAATCTGACTAAACAGGTGTTTTTCTCACAACAAAAAATACAGAAGCATACAAGGTTCCCGGTCGCAAACTCACATAATAGTGAAAACACAGAACTACAAAAGATGGAAACAACACACACACACAGCTACGCCATTCAATTTGTAGTTCTCTGTATGGTTCTTCCTGGTTTAGATTAGAGTTGTGAAAATAGGGTTTAGAAAACATTAGCGGTTTGTTTTTTTAACCATGAATGAAAATATTGGAACTGAAACACAGACAGATATCAAAACACATTTTTATTAAGAAACATTAGTAAAATATAGCTTTCTCCACCAGGAATACAGCAATCTCCACCATCTGGCTTTATCAGAGCGCTGCGCAGGTGCATTTCGTAGGATTATGTACGAAAATTTAGTGCTAAAAATTCGTATGATTCTTTACGAAAATGTTGACAACTTCTGGTACGATATCTTACGAAACGTTTCATGAGACCACGTTGCAGGCTTGAACGCTACTGGTTTTAATACATTTAATTGAAAAACGTGAGAGTGTTGAAGACAATTGCTTTTGCATAATTTATTTTTGTGAAAGTCTCAGACATTTGACTCACTTTGCAACGTCTTCATGAAGTTAGATTCAGACCTCCGACTAAATTCAGATCAAAGCCAAATACATTTGGATTTATCAAATTTAAATGTTCACATCAGAAACTTGACCTTGTGTCAACTTATCAGTGTGGCATTTGAAAGTGTTTCGTGTTACAATTAATGTGTTGTTTGTTAGTTTAAAAAAAACTGCTCTGAACGTTGCTTTTTTTTAAAGTAGGATGTTCAGCAAAACACTGTCCATCATGGCTATGCAGTTTATATAAACTAATCCATGGGTGTTTAACCAGACATTTAGTGTCATGGTGTTTTAATAAAATATTACAACGGACCTTGAGAAGAAAGAAATTAATGTAGTCAACAGTTTTACTAAACTTCAGTAAAAATTCTGCAGGAAACAGCTTTTTAGTTTTAAACCATTTATTTACATCAGATCTGTAACAAACACCCGAGACCTGCAAGGTAAAGACAAGAGGAAGTCAACCGATCGAAGGTAGAAGATACCGAGGAGGTTTACACAGATCTTGATGTGGCAGAGAGGCAGTCAACCATGGATAACTGAAAAGGTAAATACAGTTAGTCAACTAACAGACTGCAGATAAGATAGTAGATACTAAGAGTGTTGCATTTAGAACCCACATTTGACTCGAGGGTCAGCAGAGCCGCTCTACCCAGACTTTTTGATGAATTTGTGCAGTGTCATGCGAGGAGGAGCAGCAGGCTCTCCTGGGGTGTAGCGGCTTCGAGAGTACACTGCTTTTCCTCGAAGGAATTTAGAACGAGAGCTGAAGGAGTAAACTGGCTCATGATCAGACACGTCGCTGAAGAATGGCGCAGGGTTGTCGGCGGCTTCGAAGGCAGCATCAAAGGCCTCGTTGGCCAGAGCTTCAGCGGCGGAGTCTTCATCGACGGGGAGGAAATAGTCAATACCGACAGGCTCACCATCGGGTTCAGCTGGAGCAGCAGCGTCATACGCAGAGGCTGCATAAGACTCACTTCCTGCAGCTTCACCACCATAATTGTTACCTGGAGCAGATGCTTCATAGCTTCCATATTGACTGTTCTCAGGGCCACTGACATATCCTTGATTACCATCATCCATGTTGGAGGTGGTGCTGTAGAAATCTTGCCTGCCACTGAAACTGCCAGCATCTTGAGCAGGAACTTCTCTGGCGTAGCTTGGGTTGAGTGGACTTGGTAGAGGGGAGCCGCCCTCACTGCCAGAGTTCCCCCCAAGGCCACTGTACCAGTACCCAGAACGCGGCAGCTGCTTGAATCTTGGGTCGGCTCTACCTGATCTTGGGCCTGAGCAGAAACCAGATTTGTCGAGAATTTAGTTTAAAGCAGAATAAAGTTGGTCACAAATACGTAATATTGATAAAAAGAAAAGGTTCTTCTTACCCATTCTCGCAGGTCCACAGATAACGTGTCCAATGAGAAGAAATGAAATCCAGAGCACCCTGCAGAAACATTTCAGTTTTAGATCACATGTTTCTAACATAGTATTTTTAAACAGTATTTAACTTACTTCATTCTGCTGCTGAGTAAATTGAGGACACTGTTACAAGCAGATTTCTGCCAAAGACTCTGCACACAGACCACATGGGAAACAGTTCAGCCATCAGTGATGTGGCAGCCATAACAACACATATCAGTAGTAGTAGAAAACCTTTGGATACCTGTTGTCCAGTGAGCAGCTTCTGAACAGGTCAGTGTCTGTAGCTTCAGACTCATGAGGTTAGAGCTGCTTTTATGTGTTCAGCAGTGAAGCAGCTGTGAAGACCAGGGAGCGACTCGTTGAGCTCGTTACAGAGGAAACATGGGGCTCATCGATCAGGCTCAACACAGAACTCACAGATTGAAATCATCGTCAGCTGTGTTAGATGACTTTTATGACCTGATGACATAATGCTATGACTCTTTGGCTCACACCAGCATGTCTATCATTAAATTCACCTTCGTACAGACGTTTGTTCTGAGCTTCAGGAATAAACTGGAGAAAACAGAACGTAAACACGACTTCTCCTCTTCTATAGAGTTTAGTGATTTCATCCAACTGTTGATTTAAGGCACCACATTGCAAGGCGGCACGGTGGTCCAGTGGTCAGCCTCACAGCAAGGAGGTTCATGGATTTGAATCCGACGATACATAGACTGAAGTTAGTGATGGGCTGGCGACCTGTCAGGCGTGAACGATACCGGTTTATATACATTTAATTGAAAAACAAGTGAGTGAGTGTTGAAGACAATAGTTTTTGCATAATTTATTTTTGTGAAAGTCTCAGACATTTGACTTTCACTTTGCAACGTCTTCATGAAAAGTTAGATTCAGACCTCAGACTAAGTTCAGATCAAAGCCCAATACATTTAATTAACATTAATGGAACCGCCCTTAACTGGTTTAAATCCTATTTTTCTGATCGCTCCCAATTCGTGCAAATTAATGATGAGTCATCTGTGCGCACCAAAGTAAACCATGGTGTTCCACAGGGCTCTGTGCTCGGCCCAATTTTATTCTCATTATATATGCTTCCACTAGGAAACATTATCAGGACACACACAGTAAATTTCCACTGCTATACAGATGACACCCAGTTATACTTATCAATAAAACCTGAACAAAGTAATCAATTAACTAAACTTCGAGCATGTCTCAAGGACATAAAAACCTGGATGACCCGCAATTTTCTCTTATTAAACTCAGATAAAACAGAGGTTATAATACTTGGCCCCAAACACCTTAGAGATACATTATCTAATGATGAAGCTGCGCTAGACGACATTGCCCTTGCCTCCAATGAAACAGTCAAGAACTTGGGAGTGATCTTCGATCCTGATTTATCCTTTAATAGTCACTTAAAACAAATTTCTAGGACAGCCTTTTTCCACTTGCGTAATATCTCAAAAATCATACATGTCCTTTCTCAAAAAGATGCAGAAAAACTAGTCCACGCCTTTGTTACATCGAGACTGGACTATTGTAATTCATTATTATCAGGATCCAGCAGGAAGTCGTTAAAGAATCTGCAGCTTGTCCAAAATGCCGCAGCACGTGTCCTGACGAGAACAAAGAGAAGAGAGCACATTTCTCCAGTATTAGCATCGCTACACTGGCTTCCAGTTAAATCTAAAATAGAATTAAAAATTCTCCTCCTCACCTTCAAGGCCCTTAATAATATAGTGCCTTTTTACCTTAAAGAGCTGTTAGTACCTTACATACCCACTAGAGCACTCCGCTCCCAGAATTCAGGCCTACTTGTCGTCCCTAAAGTCTCTAAAAGTAGAGTAGGAGCCAGAGCTTTTAGCCATCAAGCCTTTGGCTGTGGAATCATCTACCACTTTCAGTTCGGGAGGCAGACACCATCTGTTCATTTAAGAGTAGACTCAAAACCTTCCTTTTTAATAAAGCTTATAGTTAGAGCAAATTAGTGCGGCAGAACATAACTTGTTCTATTTTCTAAAATAGGAAGCGTTTAGTCTAAAAAGGCATAGAGGTATTGATGTCTGATCTACTGAGTGGGCCACATGGTTTTCATCGTACTGTCATACAAACCAGTAGCCAGTCAGATTTACCTTGAGCCTCAGTGTAGACTCAAGTTTGGCCTGTATCATTGTATCATTGATTACAAGGCAAAAACCCCTGATGACGCTAACGGAATTTATGACACATGACACACGGAGCTTCTCTCTCCAGCTTCTCCTTCCTTCTTCTCCATCCCTATCCCCCTTCCCCAGAATCCCTTTGCTTTATCACCCGCAGATCCAGGGCCTCTGTGGCCGCACCATGGATTGCGGTATAGTGGATCGCGCATCGGGGGTGGATCCAGTGTGGCGGATTCTGTGTCATGTGGGTTGATCGTGTCACGTTGGCATTAGGTACGGGCATAGGACCAGGACCGCGGCGGTGGTCGGTGACTGGAGTGGCTTCAGGTCTGGATGGTGGATCGTGGTCCTGCTGACCATTGACTGATTGCAGCATGACATGTTGGGGTTGTCCTTCGGGATGTTTACCCTCATCAAATGCTGCTAGAGACTTTAATCTTGTTTTCCTGCACGTGGCATCTATTGCACTTCTGTCCGTCCTGGGAGAGGGATCCCTCACATGTCTGAGGTTTCTAAGTATTTTTACCCTCTAAAAAGTGTTTAGTAGTTTTTCCTTACTCTTGCTGAGGGTTACAGACAGAGGATGTCACACCATGTTAAAGCCATATGAGACGAACTGTAATTTGTGAATATGGGCTATACAAATAAAATTTGATTAATCAAATTCAGATGTTCACATCAGAAAACTTGACAGTGTCAACTTATCAGTGTGGCATTTGAAAGCGTTTCATGTTACAATTAATGTGTCGTTAGAAAGTTTAGTAGTAAAGTAGGATGTTCAGCAAAACGCTGTCCATCATGGCTATGCAGTTTATATGAACTAATCCATGGCTGTTTAACCAGACAGTTAGTGTCATGGTGTTTTAATAAAATATTAAAACTGACCTTGAGAAGACAGAAATTAATGTAGTCAACAGTTTTACTAAACTTCAGTAAAAATTCTGCAGGAAACAGCTTTTTAGTTTTAAACCATTTATTTACATCAGATCTGCAACAAACACCCGAGACCTGCAAGGTAAAGACAAGAGGAAGTCAACCGGTCGAAGGTAGAAGATACCGAGGAGGTTTACACAGATCTTGATGTGGCAGAGGCAGCAGAGAGGCAGTCAACCATGGATAACTGAAAAGGTAAAGACAAAGTTAGTCAACTAACAGACTGCAGATAAGATAGTAGATACTAAGAGTGTTGCATTTAGAACCCACATTTGACTCGAGGGTCAGCAGAGCCGCTCTACCCAGACTTTTTGATGAATTTGTGCAGTGTCATGCGAGGAGGAGCAGCAGGCTCTCCTGGGGTGTAGCGGCTTCGAGAGTACACTGCTTTTCCTCGAAGGAATTTAGAACGAGAGCTGAAGGAGTAAACTGGCTCATGATCAGACACGTCGCTGAAGAATGGCGCAGGGTTGTCGGCGGCTTCGAAGGCAGCATCAAAGGCCTCGTTGGCCAGAGCTTCAGCGGCGGAGTCTTCATCGACGAGGAGGAAATCGTCAATACCGACACGCTCACCATCGGGTTCAGCTGGAGCAGCAGCGTCATACGCAGAGGCTGCATAAGACTCACTTCCTGCAGCTTCACCACCATAATTGTTACCTGGAGCAGATGCTTCATAGCTTCCATATTGACTGTTCTCAGGGCCACTGACATATCCTTGATTACCATCATCCATGTTGGAGGTGGTGCTGTAGAAATCTTGCCTGCCACTGAAACTGCCAGCATCTTGAGCAGGAACTTCTCTGGCGTAGCTTGGGTTGAGTGGACTTGGTAGAGGGGAGCCGCCCTCACTGCCAGAGTTCCCCCCAAGGCCACTGTACCAGTACCCAGAACGCGGCAGCTGCTTGAATCTTGGGTCGGCTCTACCTGATCTTGGGCCTGAGCAGAAACCAGATTTGTCGAGAATTTAGTTTAAAGCAGAATAAAGTTGGTCACAAATACGTAATATTGATAAAAAGAAAAGGTTCTTCATACCCATTCTCGCAGGTCCACAGATAACGTGTCCAATGAGAAGAAATGAAATCCAGAGCACCCTGCAGAAACATTTCAGTTTTAGATCACATGTTTCTAACATAGTATTTTTAAACAGTATTTAACTTACTTCATTCTGCTGCTGAGTAAATTGAGGACACTGTTACAAGCTGATTTCTGCCAAAGACTCTGCACACAGACAACATGGGAAACAGTTCAGCCATCAGTGATGTGGCAGCCATAACAACACATATCAGAAGTAGTAGAAAACCTTTGGATACCTGTTGTCCAGTGAGCAGCTTCTGAACAGGTCAGTGTCTGTAGCTTCAGACTCATGAGGTTAGAGCTGCTTTTATGTGTTCAGCAGTGCAGCAGGGCCTGAGCGCTCAGTGGAAGCAGCTGTGAAGACCAGGGAGCGACTCGTTGAGCTCGTTACAGAGGAAACATGGGGCTCATCGATCAGGCTCAACACAGAACTCACAGATTGAAATCATCGTCAGCTGTGTTAGATGACTTTTATGACCTGATGACATAATGCTATGACTCTTTGGCTCACACCAGCATGTCTATCATTAAATTCACCTTCGTACAGACGTTTGTTCTGAGCTTCAGGAATAAACTGGAGAAAACAGAACGTAAACACAACTTCTCCTCTTCTATAGAGTTTAGTGATTTCATCCAACTGTTGATTTAAGGCACCACATTGCAAGGCGGCACGGTGGTCCAGTGGTCAGCCTCACAGCAAGGAGGTTCATGGATTTGAATCCGACGATACATAGACTGAAGTTAGTGATGGGCTGGCGACCTGTCATGGGTCAGGCTGGTCTCATCACAATTTCGTAGGAAATGTTACTAAAAGTAATGCATTCGAATTCGTAGGAGTTCCACTAAATTGTGAGTCAGGAGGCTGGGGACACGTGACCTATGCGCTTCTCTCTCTTCGTGAAAACAAAAAACATGGCGGTCATTCATCTCACCCTAACCCTAATATGAAAAATACATATGAAATCTGCACCAGGGTGATTCAGCAGAGTGACAGCCGCAGGAATAAGCTGTTCCTGAACCTGCTGGTCGGGAACGGAGGACCCTGTAGCGCCTCCCAGAGGGGAGGAGGGCAAACAGTCTGAGGCTGGGCAGTGAGAAATTGGGTTGTTAATGAATAAAGGTGTCTCTAACTTGGTCCAAAGTGAAACACATGATTGTGTATAAAGCAAACTTACATATTTTGACCATATCTGGCCATTAAATACCTCTTAAAACAGTTTAGACAGATTTGATCCAGCTTGGACCTCAGTGGGGTCTGAGAAAGTACACCTGAGATGGCCTGTGCTCGGAGCAAGATGAAATGTAAACTTTGTCGTAGAACAAAAGCAAAGACATCATCGAAAAGGTCTTGACCTCGGGAGTAACGTTATGTCAGTGGGAAAATTGTGGATGGCTCCTGGTCCTCAGGGATGACCTTTGAACCTTACACCTGAGTCAGTTTTGATGGCTTACAGGAGGGAAACTAAATATGCAACAGACATGGTATGAACTGTTTTGGAAAGGTCTTGAACTCCACTACCATAGCCCAATGCAAAACTATGGGGGGCGCCACTGAGTAGGGCCAAAACCTTGAAAAAACGAGATTTGACCGTTTTATTAGTAAGAAAAACTAAATCGGACTAAACAGGTGTTTTTCTCACAACAAAAAATACAGAAGCATACAAGGTTCCCGGTCGCAATCTCACATAATAGTGAAAACACAGAACTACAAAAGATGGGAACACACACACACACAGATACAGGAACGCCATTCAATTTGGAGTTCTCTGTATGGTTCTTCCTGGTTTAGATGAGTTGTGAAAATAGGGTTTAGAAAACATTAGCGGTTTGTTTTTTTAACCATGAATGAAAATATTGGAACTGAAACAGATATCAAAACACATTTTTATTAAGAAACATTAGTAAAATATAGCTTTCTCCACCAGGAATACAGCAATATCCACCATCTGGCTTTATCAGAGCGCTGCGCAGGTGCATTTCGTAGGATTATGTACGAAAATTTAGTGCTAAAAATTCGTATGATTCTTTACGAAAATGTTGACAACTTCTGGTACGATATCTTACGAAACGTTTCATGAGACCACGTTGCAGGCGTGAACGCTACTGGTTTAAATACATTTAATTGAAAAACGTGAGAGTGTTGAAGACAATTGCTTTTGCATAATTTATTTTTGTGAAAGTCTCAGACATTTGACTCACTTTGCAACGTCTTCATGAAGTTAGATTCAGACCTCAGACTAAGTTCAGATCAAAGCCAAATACATTTGGATTTATCAAATTTAGATGTTCACATCAGAAACTTGACCTTGTGTCAACTTATCAGTGTGGCATTTGAAAGTGTTTCGTGTTACAATTAATGTGTTGTTTTTGTTAGTTTAAAAAAAACTGCTCTGAATGTTGCTTTTTTTTAAAGTAGGATGTTCAGCAAAACGCTGTCCATCATGGCTATGCAGTTTATATAAACTAATCCATGGGTGTTTAACCAGACATTTAGTGTCATGGTGTTTTAATAAAATATTACAACGGACCTTGAGAAGAAAGAAATTAATGTAGTCAACAGTTTTACTAAACTTCAGTAAAAATTCTGCAGGAAACAGCTTTTTAGATTTAAACCATTTATTTACATCAGATCTGCAACAAACACCCGAGACCTGCAAGGTAAAGACAAGAGGAAGTCAACCGGTCGAAGGTAGAAGATACCGAGGAGGTTTACACAGATCTTGATGTGGCAGAGGCAGTAGAGAGGCAGTCAACCATGGATAACTGAAAAGGTAGAGACAGAGTTAGTCAACTAACAGACTGCAGATAAGATAGTAGATACTAAGTGTGTTGCATTTAGAACCCACATTTGACTCGAGGGTCAGCAGAGCCGCTCTACCCAGACTTTTTGATGAATTTGTGCAGTGTCATGCGAGGAGGAGCAGCAGGCTCTCCTGGGGTGTAGCGGCTTCGAGAGTACACTGCTTTTCCTCGAAGGAATTTAGAACGAGAGCTGAAGGAGTAAACTGGCTCATGATCAGACACGTCGCTGAAGAATGGCGCAGGGTTCTCGGCGGCTTCGAAGGCAGCATCAAAGGCCTCGTTGGCCAGAGCTTCAGCTTCAACGGCGGAGTCTTCATCGACGGGGAGGAAATCGTCAATACCGACAGGCTCACCATCGGGGTCAGCTGGAGCAGCAGCGTCATACGCAGAGGCTGCATAAGACTCACTTCCTGCAGCTTCACCACCATAATTGTTACCTGGAGCAGATGCTTCATAGCTTCCATATTGACTGTTCTCAGGGCCACTGACATATCCTTGATTACCATCATCCATGTTGGAGGTGGTGCTGTAGAAATCTTGCCTGCCACTGAAACTGCCAGCATCTTGAGCAGGAACTTCTCTGGCGTAGCTTGGGTTGAGTGGACTTGGTAGAGGGGAGCCGCCCTCACTGCCAGAGTTCCCCCCAAGGCCACTGTACCAGTACCCAGAACGCGGCAGCTGCTTGAATCTTGGGTCGGCTCTACCTGATCTTGGGCCTGAGCAGAAACCAGATTTGTCGAGAATTTAGTTTAAAGCAGAATAAAGTTGGTCACAAATACGTAATATTGATAAAAAGAAAAGGTTCTTACCCATTCTCGCAGGTCCACAGATAACGTGTCCAATGAGAAGAAATGAAATCCAGAGCACCCTGCAGAAACATTTCAGTTTTAGATCACATGTTTCTAACATAGTATTTTTAAACAGTATTTAACTTACTTCATTCTGCTGCGGAGTAAATTGAGGACACTGTTACAAGCTGATTTCTGCCAAAGACTCTGCACACAGACAACATGGGAAACAGTTCAGCCATCAGTGATGTGGCAGCCATAACAACACATATCAGAAGTAGCAGAAAACCTTTGGATACCTGTTGTCCAGTGAGCAGCTTCTGAACAGGTCAGTGTCTGTAGCTTCAGACTCATGAGGTTAGAGCTGCTTTTATGTGTTCAGCAGTGCAGCAGGGCCTGAGCGCTCAGTGGAAGCAGCTGTGAAGACCAGGGAGCGACTCGTTGAGCTCGTTACAGAGGAAACATGGGGCTCATCGATCAGGCTCAACACAGAACTCACAGATTGAAATCATCGTCAGCTGTGTTAGATGACTTGTATGACCTGATGACATAATGCTATGACTCTTTGGCTCACACCAGCATGTCTATCATTAAATTCACCTTCGTACAGACGTTTGTTCTGAGCTTCAGGAATAAACTGGAGAAAACAGAACGTAAACACAACTTCTCCTCTTCTATAGAGTTTAGTGATTTCATCCAACTGTTGATTTAAGGCACCACATTGCAAGGCGGCACGGTGGCCCAGTGGTCAGCCTCACAGCAAGGAGGTTCATGGATTTGAATCCCACGACACATAGACTGAAGTTAGTGATGGGCTGGCGACCTGTCATGGGTGAACGCTACCGATTAAATACATTTCTATTTAAAAATAAATGTTTCCTATCTCGTATGTAATAATATCCTCCTGTGATGATATTAATAATAATACACTTTATTTTTTTAGCATATTTCATACAAGAAATGCATCTCACAAAAGTGCTTTACATAAAATATAGATCACAGTTTTTTTTAAAATGTTATTCAAATAAGAAGAGAACAGATTTGAAGAAACATAAGAACCCGTTAAAATGACATTTAAGAGAGAAGGAAATAAAAACAAATAAGGGATTGGACATTATAATCCAGGAGACTTCCCAGTCTCCCAGTCTTCCCAGTCTCCCCGTCATCCATATGTTGCTGCTGACCTTAGACTGCATTCACTTTATCAGCACATGTGTGAATATGTGTTTATTGATCATAACTCCTGTTCTTCTGCACATTCAGTCCATGGCTCAGATGAAATTAAAAGCTTTAAATAAAAAAATAACTGATTTACATTTCTCTAGATTTAGTACATTTTGAGAATTATTTTCTTACATTACAATCATTTAAAAGTGATGAAAAACTAGTGTTCTTGATAGAATTAATTTTGGGAGTTATGTCAGTGGTGTAACCAGGGTCCTTTCTCAAACCAGTCGATCCACTCTGGGCACATTGACTTTAGAGAAACACTTCAACAAGTGCAGGTAGTTTTATATCTCATCACTTTAATAATCTGAGGTGCAGGTAGTTTTATATCTCGTCACTCTAATAATCTGAGGTGCAGGTAGTTTTATATTTTATCACACGCTTAAATAATCTTAGGTGCAGGTAGTTTTATATCTTTTCACTCTAACAATCTGAGGTGCAGGTAGTTTTATGCTTCATAATTTTGATAATCTGAGGTGCAGGTAGTTTTACATATCATCACTCGGATTAATAATCTGAAGTGCAAGTAGTTTTATATCTCGTCACTCTAATAATCTGAGGTGCAGGTAGTTTTATATCTCATCACTCACTTTAATAATTTGAGGTGCAGTTACTTTTATATCTGCTCACTTTAATAATCTGAGGTGCAAGTAGTTTTATATCTCATCACTCGCTTTAATAATCTGAGGTGCGGGTAGTTTTATGCCTCATCATTTTGATATCTGAGGTGCAGGTAGTTTTATATCTCGTCACTCTAATAATCTGAGGTGCAGGTATTTTTATTTCTCATCACTCTAATAATCTGAGGTGCAGGTAGTTTTATGCTTCATCACTTTAATAATCTGAGGTGCAAGTAGTTTTATATCTCGTCACTCTAATAATCTGAGGTAGAGGTAGTTTTATATATCATCACTTTAATAATCTGAGGTGCAGGTAGTTTTATATCTCGTCACTCTAATAATCTGAGGTAGAGGTAGTTTTATATATCATCACTTTAATAATCTGAGGTGCAAGTAGTTTTATATCTCGTCACTCTAATAATCTGAGGTGCAGGTAGTTTTATATCTCGTCACTCTAATAATCTGAGGTAGAGGTAGTTTTATATATCATCACTTTAATAATCTGAGGTGCAGGTAGTTTTATATATCATCACTTTTAATAATCTGAGGTGCAAGTAGTTTTATATCTCGTCACTCTAATAATCTGAGGTGCAGGTAGTTTGATACCGGCTAACTTTATTAATCTATGGTGCAGGTAGTTTTATATATCATCACTCTAATAATCTGAGGGGCAGATAGTGTTATATCTCATCACTTTATTAATCTGAGGTGCAGGTAGTTTTATACGTCATCACTTTAATAATCAGGTGAATTTTCCCTTTATCATCACAGGAGCTGTGGAGCCCGTCCAGCCCCTCCCACATTTCCCTGACCACGCCCCCGTGTCGGTAGTGCTGTGAAGTTTCCCGGGAGTCTGCGACACGCGAGCCTCTCCTCCGGATCGCATCCCGCCCGGCCCGGTCCCCGCGGTTCTCTCGGTGTCTGTGCGTCCCGATGGACTGAGGCGGGCCACATGGCGGTGAACTCGGTGCACTGGTTCCGGAAGGGGCTCCGGCTGCACGACAACCCGGCGCTGCAGGAGGCCCTGAGCGGGGCCGACTCGGTCCGCTGTGTTTACATCCTGGACCCGTGGTTCGCGGGCGCCGCCAACGTGGGAATCAACCGATGGAGGTTCGTGAATTCACGTTGAAACAACAGTCAAGTCTGCTCGGCTGTCGCCATTTGTTCGGGTCAGACCCCGGGAAGCGGCGGGGGTTCGAGGACCGGGCCTCCGCTCCGCTAGCTTAGCGTCCTACCAGGGTCCATAGGTGGAACTAAAGATCTAATGCTGTTATGTGGATATTTAGTGAATATCTCCACTGAGAAGGAGGAGAAACACGTGAGGTAGAATCTGTGTGGTTCTCTGAGATGTTCGGCCTCCATGTTGAGATGTTACACAACTGTCACACAACTGTCAGACAACTGTCAACTGACACATGTGACATTATATAACTACTACTAATTTAACATTAGTTTAGAACGCACCAGTCTTTCTGGTCTATGAGGTTTGGTCATTATCCGGCTGCAATCTGAAACTGTCACAACACAGATGGAAACCAGTGATTATATTTTATCTCAGGAATTGAACTGGTTCTTCTACTCAGTTTGGTTCAGGATATTTCTCAGCCCACTAATGTGTTTTGCCTTGTTCCTCCTCCTGAGAGATAGTTTATGAACTTCTTTTCACTGTGCGTTAGCTTTCTGAGTTTGGTATTGATCCAGTTGTGTGTCTGTTGTGAAGTTGCTCATCTGTCTCTCAGGGAACAGAGCTGATGTATTGACCCTCTGAGGGGGAGCAGACCTCTGCTTTGTCTGATTGTGCTTTGGATAAAGTGTTAAAAACTTCCATATCATCAATCCTATCCTGTCTGGTTGTAGTTCGATGCTCAGAAAGTGTGTCTTTAGTCTTTAGGAATCATTTATTGATTGGTTGGTGTGACTCATCACAGCAGCAGCTCAAACTCCCCCCCTCATTGATGTGTGTGCAGGTTCCTGCTGGAGTCTCTGGAGGACCTGGACAGCAGCCTGAAGAAGCTCAACTCCAGGTTGTTTGTAATCAGAGGGCAGCCCACGGACGTTTTCCCCAGGCTCTTCAAGGTCTGTATCCCTGACCTCTCTGTCTGACCCCAGAGCAGCACTCTGGGAAGGGAACTGACTCAGCTTTTGCTAAGTAATGTTATTAGCAACTAAATAGAAAAGAAAATGTATGTTTAGTCAAATCTCAAATGGCTCAGATTGTGCCGAGGCAGCTTTTTGGAGAGCTCTTTGTAAACATCTTTAATAAATCCTCTCTCACGTCACTCTTCTTTATTTAATTAGAATAAATGTGGCGCAGATTATGTTGTGTTATGTAATGTTCCAGGTTTTAGGCTCCAACAAGTGCCCAGCTGCCTACACCACAGTAGAAAGTAAAAGATGAACCCTTACACATGGACCCTGGAGACGAACTCTCTTCAATGAGGGCCTGAGAAAAGGCTCCGACCATAACAACACAACAGGATCTCCGTGCCACCTGGTGTTTGTGTGGATCAGTGAAGACACAACTTTGTTCTCATAATCAAACATGTGTGTTCAGTCACAATGAGCCCATGAAGAACTACACACTGTTGACATTGTGTGTTGCAGGAGTGATAACACAACACAATCTACACTTTACAAAACACGATGCTCCTGGTTTCCATGGTCAGGCTGCACTGAGCCACATCGACCAGCGGCAGGATGTGTTAATATTTATGAGGAGATTTGCCTGGGGGGGGGGGGGGGGGGGGGGGCAATGAGGAGCAAAATCAGACATATACAACCTCTGTTAAGCAGCTGTTGTGTAACTCGCTGCTAATTTGACTTTATTTGTGAAATCCACCAGAGGTCCTGGAACCTGCTGCACTGTTCGATCTGTGTTTCAACTCTCTGTTGTGATTGGAGGATAAATAGATGAGAGCAGATGATGAGGGTTCTGTGATGACTTCAGTCTTATCCTTCATTAACAGTCAAACACAAATTATAATTTAGAATTCTGATCCGTCTCTCTCTCTGAGTTTCTGTTTGTCTGCCTCTGCTCCGCTGCAGGAGTGGAACGTGACCCGGCTGGCGTTTGAATACGACCCGGAGCCTTATGGGAAGGAGAGAGATGCGGCCATCATCAAGATGGCGCAGGAGTTTGGGGTCGAGACCCTCGTCAGACAGTCACACACCCTCTACAACCTGGACCGGTTCGTCACACAGACACACACACATATACACACACAACTCTTTTTTTTAATGTAGAATGTAATATCAATAATTATTGCTCTGGGATGTTAAGGGTTAAAATGTTATAAACCACTCAAAAATAATGACGAAAGAATCTAAGACTTTAAGATTTTTATTAAAAGCATTTTCTCTAAAAGCTCGATCAGAAGATTTAATAAAGTGATTCAGTGAACTTTTCCTTAAATCGTCTTCCAGACTCTTAATGAGCGAGGAGTCATGTGACCTGTTACATATGTTATCAGCCATAATTCGAGAAGATGCAGAAAACCCCCCTCCAAACAATCACGGGTTCTTTCAAACAGCATCTCAAGCTGCGCAGCCCCCAGGGGTCTGGAGGTGTAACTGCAGGTCACACCCCCGTCCATGTGCCGAGGCCAGGTGGCAGAATGAGGAACTCGTTACGTCCGCCTGCTACGTGAGAGCGTTACAGCACCGCATTATGTAATGGGACATCAGTGTGTGTGTGAGGCGGGAGGGAGTGGAGCTTTGTTTGTTTGTGTGTTTGTGTGTGTGTGTGTGTGTGTGTGAATACTGTGTGAGGCGGGAGGCAGTGGAGCTTTGTGTGCGCAGCTCACTGGTCACGGTCGACCAATAGGAAGCTTCCCTGGCTTCACGTCCACTGACCGACGATCCAGAGCGTCTTCACAGTTACAGACAAGTTGTATAAGACAGAATCTATGAAAACAGAGCGTCCCCGTCAGCTGCTCTGACAGAAACAACCTGAAAATTTGAAATTAGAGACTCAGTTTACTAATTACTAGGACGATAAAGTTGAATTGTGATTTTTCAGTTTTCTGTCACTGTGAATGTATCTCAGCTCAGCAGCTCCTCAAAACACTCCTGCACCAAAATGTTATCTATATAATGAGACTGATTTCAGCCATATTAATCAGCCCTAATTCAATCTTTTACAAGTTAAAGTTATAATCATAATATCAGAACGTTGCCCCTGACCTGCTCCATGTGTTTCTCTCTTCTGATCCCAGGATCATTGAGATGAACAACAACAGTCCTCCTCTGACCTTCAAGCGGTTCCAGACCATCGTGAGTCGGCTGGAGCTGCCGGGCAGACCGCTGCCTGCCGTCACCCAGCAGCAGATGGACACGTGTCGCACTAAGATAACAGACAACCACGACCAGCTGTACAGTATTCCCTCTCTGGAGGAGCTAGGTACACACCACTGTTTTCATTCTGTACAACACGCTGAACTGACTGATTACGTTAATGAGCCTAATTTCGGTTCCTGTGGGAGTATCGGGGAGAGAGAGAGTATAAAGAGAGAGAGAGAGAGACACCATGTGACTCCTGGAAGGTGAAGCTTGATCAGAACGAGTAGCAGTTAAAGTTACTGTATTTACCTGTTGAAGCACACGACCCGTTAGGTCCAGCATCATGACAAGTTACTAACAGTGTCGAACAGGAGTTTAGTTCCCAGTGTGACAGCTGCTCTGTGTCTGAACTGGTTTCCAGGCTTCAGGACGCTGGGTTTACCTTCAGCTGTTTGGCGAGGAGGAGAATCCGAGGCTTTGGACCGGCTCAACAAACATCTCGACAAGAAGGTAAAGCAGCAAGCGACGTTAAAGCCTCATAACTGGAGGAACCCAGAGGAGATTGAAATGAGTTTTCATTTCCTGTGTCACTGGTAAATCCAACATTGTTCACAGGTTTTGTTTCAGGTTGATAAGGATGAAAATCTGTTAAATGCTTTTACTTGAAAAAAAGTTGTGAATTTGACTTGAAAGTGAAACAAAAGCTCGTCTCTCAAGCTGTTCACAGACAGAACAGACACGAGTTTGTGTTTAACATCTGAAGAGGCAGCAGGAGATTAACTGGGTCACACAATATCATCAGTTCTTGTATCAAAGCGGCTAAATATGAATATATATAAGCTGGAGTCTCTTTAGCGTGGTGGCAAACGAAGGCCACTGCTCATGACTGAACCCGTCTGTCTTCTCTGTGTCTCTTCAGGTGTGGGTGGCCAACCTGGACCATCCCCGGGTCAACACCTGCTCTCTGTACGCCAGCCCCACCGGCCTCAGCCCCTACCTGCGCTTCGGCTGTTTGTCCTGCAGGGTTTTGTACTACAACCTGCGAGAGCTCTACATGAAGGTACTTTCTGTCTCTGTGTCCTCTGCTCCCGGACGTCTGTGGTAACCTCAGCCTGATTCTTCCTCTTCCTCTCACATGATGTCTGCAGCTCCGGAAGCGCTGCAGTCCTCCTCTGTCCCTGTTTGGTCAGTTGCTGTGGAGGGAGTTCTTCTACACCGCCGCCACCAACAACCCCAACTTTGACCGCATGGATGGAAACCCCATCTGCGTCCAGGTGGGTCACGTCATAAGTCAAAGTGTTTGTCTCCTGCAGAGAGAGAGAGAAGAGGGATGTGTTCATACTTCGTCTCCTGTGCCTCCCGCTTGTCTCCAGATCCCTTGGGACCAGAACCCGGAGGCCCTGGCGAAGTGGGCCGAGGGTCGGACTGGTTTCCCCTGGATCGACGCCATCATGACGCAGCTGAGACAGGAGGGCTGGATCCACCACCTGGCCCGACACGCTGTGGCCTGCTTCCTGACCAGAGGAGACCTGTGGATCAGCTGGGAGAGCGGCATGAAGGTAAGAACTCAACCAGCAGCAGAACCCGGGTGAGGTGATGGAAGACCCAGTTCACATACCTGTGTGTGTGCGCAGGTGTTTGAGGAGCTGCTCCTGGATGCAGACTGGAGTGTGAACGCTGGCAGCTGGATGTGGTTGTCCTGCAGTGCCTTCTTCCAGCAGTTCTTCCACTGCTACTGTCCTGTCGGCTTCGGGAAAAGAACGGACCCATCAGGAGATTACATCAGGTCCGTTGTGTACTGGTGCTCCCACAGTATCTCCTGAATCAGTCTCTGTGTTAAAACTGAGTATTGTAGCCTTCATGTTGAAGTTTTTCTTGTATTTGAATTCCCCGCAGGCGTTACATCCCCATCCTGAAGGACTATCCCAACCGCTACATCTACGAGCCGTGGAACGCTCCGGAGTCCATCCAGAAGGCGGCAAACTGTGTGGTGGGAGTGGATTACCCCAAACCTATGATCAACCACGCAGAGGGCAGCCGGCTCAACATCGAGAGGATGAAACAAGTCTACCAGCAGCTCTCCCACTACAGAGGACTCAGTAAGTCGTCTGTGAGACACTGAGTGAACGTCCACCACAGGGTTTCCAGCTGGTTTAGCTACTTCAGGCTTCAGGTGCAGTACTACAGTGTACTACCCATTACTACAGTACTTAATACAGTCTCTGATTCCTGTGATTGGTCCAAAACTCCAAGCAAGTGTGTTTACTGTAAACCAACATCTACTTGGATTGTTCACTTTATCTTCAGTTATGAGGAAGTGTCAGTAATTTTCTGGGACTCTGATATTCTTCTGTCTGTCGTTGTTGACATAGTAATTGTTATTTCATTGTGTGTCTGTGTGTGTGTGTGTGTGTGTGTCTCAGGTCTTCTAGCATCAGTACCAACCATCCAGGAGGAGGCAGAACCGCTGATGACCGATGAGTCATCATTCAGTGGACCTGGTAGGAGGACACACAGAAGCATTGAGGATCTAGAAGATGTCACATGATTGACAGTTGGATCTTTTCCCCGTGTTTTGCAGACTCTCCTCCCAGAGTTCCCCCCCCCAGTGAAGCCGCTCCTGACTCGTCCACAGTCTTTGTGTCCTACGCTCCACATCCAGAGCTGGAAGACACTCGGAGCGTTCACCCCCCCCCAGACGCCCTGCACCTCCTCAGGCTCACACCCGCAACCCCCTGCAGCCGTATCATGGAGCTTTGCCCCTCCCTCCCCAGCTCATAGTCCTCTGTCAAGGTCGAAAGCCTCGTCCCCGTCCTCGTCATGTCCCACCTCGTCCCCGGTGCCGAGTCCAGCCGGGACCTCAGGTCAGACTTTTCCCAAAAGGAAAAGTCTCGCCCGCAAGACGCGTCGCAGCCCGAGGCCGCGAGGGCGTCCGAGCTCTGCTACGTCAGGCAGGGAGGGAGAGAGGAGGGAGGAGGAGGAAGAGGAGGAGGAAGGAGAGAGGGAGGACAGGGGAGGGGACGAGAGGATGGAGGAGGGTGACCACGAGGTGGAGAGGATGGAGGAGGAGACTTCAGCACATCAGCAGTGAGACGAGGTACGAGAACAGATTCCTAATGAAGTCTCGACTGAAATTATCATTTTTCATTCTCGATGTCTAAAAATAATCGATCAATATGACAAGTACGCATTCTAGTAGCCTTCAAATTAATATTTAACGTTTTTAAAGGAAGTAAAACAAAATCCTGGATCCAGCCTCTGATCCAGATCCATTGTTTCTTCCAAAAGTCGTTTCCACGAACTTACATGGAAATCTGTTGCGTAGTTATTAGTCATCCTGCTAAATATAACAAAACATAACTACGATGGCAGATGAATATTGAGTCTTGCTATTATTTTATTTATAACTATACAAACATCATTTCATTGACCTGTTGACCTCAGTTTGATAAATAAACTGTTGTGTATCTTTTTTGTCTAAAACAGTTTTGTGCTCTCACGTCTGTTTCAGGTGGAGTTTGAAGAGAATCGTCTTCAAACGCACACATCGTCAACTGGACAAAAACACACACACAAGGAACAACATCATACACACAAACACACATTCACCACAAGTGGAATCAGTACAGACGCATCTTACTCACGTCTTCTCTCGTTAATTATTCGGATGAGCTTTTGCATAACTAAATATTTTTAGAGCAGGACCAGTCCAGAATGACTGAACACAAAAAACAATCACTCTGATTCGAGACCTCATGTCCGACACCAGGGGGCTCTGCTCGTGGGAGGAGAAACTCGGAGTTTGATGAAGCTGCGTTTTGATATGTTGCAGTGTTGATTTTATATAAATGTTGTATAAGAGATTTAATACGACATCTCAGAGCGCTGGACAGAACCAGATCATCCGGACTTTACTCAGTGACAGTCCGAGACTGTGACATCAGATCTACTGACCGACACTCAAATGTATAAACTATTTTATGTTGTAGCTCCCCCCCCCCCCCTTGCAGTTGTTTACTTTACCTTCACGTCAAACTCGTGGCCCACAGGGGAATGTAGGACATTTCTGTTTGTATGACCCTGATGATGTTGTTCAGGATGTTTTCCTCCTTTTGACCAAGTTAGAAACACAGACCGTGAATATAGACACGTCTTCGTCTCCTCCCACTGTAATATTATATATATATATATTATATATATATATATATGGCCAGAGTCAACGCAGTAGCGATCATGTTGTGGAGCAGTTTCGAGTTCCCACCAATACACACACTCTACCAATCAGGAGTCAGTCTGACCTGTCAATCATTAGAATCAGTTCAATCAGTCTCCTCCATGTTCACAGATGGGACATGAAAATAATTTAATAATTAGAAAAGTACTCGTCAAAGTTTTTTAAATTATTTCATTTTAAGCTTCACACCGATGTTTATGCAAAAGTTCATGTTTCTGATAAGTTTGGCTTTAATTAATTATTTGTTGATATAGAAATGTGGTGAAATGTCACGATTGACAGTTGAGACGGCCTCTGATTGGTCGAGAGCATGTGTTTGCGGGAACTCTACCACCGCTCCACTTCCTGGTTGTCCCTGTACTGGGAGACTGGGAGTCGGGGATATTTGGGTCTCATTTCTGGACAGTGGGAGGAAGTGGAGACACCATCTTTATCTATAGTCCATGATTTTAACTCTATTGAATCGACATGTTATGTAAAAACCCAGCGTACGGATGTTTAGCAGCAGTGACTCGGTTCATTAGGGATCATTACGTTTTCGCCCTGTTTGCACCCGTCTGCTGTGGAGGGTCACACGTCTGTGAGGTCGTAGCAGCACATGAACCAATCACTAATAATTCAATTAATTTAGACACTTTATCTGAAAACGAGACGAGTCTTTGAGACCAAAACGTTTTTAAGCTATTGCCATAATTTTTAACTGGCAACTGAAAATGCTGCTTGTGTGGTTTAAAAAAACTAAAAGAAAGAATGTAGAGCGGGAAGAACGGCGTGTTGCTCTCCCATATATGTTTAACAGAGTTTGTATATAAAATATATAAAATATATAAAAACCATAACCTGTTTACTGATGGTCTGTTTAAGGGGGTTTCATAAAGACTTAATTCTGTCTGGACGTTTCTCACCAGAATCATAAACACAGAACAAAACAAATGTGCAAACAATACAGGGCTGAAACTAAAGACTAGTTTATTAATTAGCCAATAATTATTCATTTAAGTTTCACAAATTGGTTGATTTTTAACATTTATGCCCAGTTTTATTGTGAGAAACACAGATATTCACTTTACTGTCGTATAAAACAGAAGCCGCGAATCCTCGTATCAGCTGACGTCAGCACTTTAGCAAACATTTAATTAATTGAAGTCTTAATTCAGCTTTTAAATAACTGAATCTCAAAGTGATTTCAAAATCTTTTATACAGAAAAACCTATTGTAGCCACCTGAGGAGGAAAATGTTTAACATTTATGAATGCTTTTATGATGTAACTTAAAATCCAATCCCTCATAGTTTGATCCGGTTTCATTTAGATTTGAGATGTTTGGAGATAATTGTGTCTTTAAGTAACAGAGGTCGTTAGTAGAGGTCGTTAATCGACTGTGTGCCTCAGGACTTTGGGATTGTTCAGACAGAAAGAACAAGGATTTAGAGAAGTCTCGTCAGACAATGACTGATATTATTTATGAATAAAATAATGTCTTTAAAAGTTGGAGACGGAACCGAAGACTGAAAAATAAAAGAATGTAAATTAATGTTTTGTTACTAAGATTCCAAACATGAAATCAAACAAAGCACATTAAGGGTTTAAGTATTTGTCTTTTAGATGAATAATTTGTTTTTCTAAATCAATGAACCATTTATTCTCTATTTCAGAAATGAAAATGAGTGATTTTCTATGAAGATTTAGCTTTTCATTTAAATCCAAAGTGACTTTGTGAAACCCCCTTACTGTTTCCTGGATGTGTCAAAGTTTAATGGATTGTTTTTTTTGTCTCAAGACAAACCTCAGCTCCTGGAGGCCGTCATTCTGTTGGTGTTCAGGAGAAGTTGGAACTTGTGAAGTTTGCATCTTTCAGGGTAAAAGGACAAAAAGGGGAAACGCTCCCAGTTCAGCCTGTGATCACAGAGAAACACTCCCAGTTCAGCCTGTGATCATAGAGAAACACTCCCAGTTCAGCCTGTGATAATACAGGAACGCTCCCAGTTAAGCCTGTGATCATAGAGAAACACTCCCAGTTCAGCCTGTGATAATACAGGAACGCTCCCAGTTAAGCCTGTGATCATAGAGAAAGCTCCAAGTTCCCACCGATCCTGAACCCAACACAAGCCCCACTCAGCTGCCTGTGTTTACTGAACATTCCAGCGAGCCCAGCTCGGGGCCCTCGAGGGCCACAGGTCTGTCTGAGGTCTGTGGGTCACATGGATATTTATTTGTTTTGTATAAGAACAGTTTATTTTCATTAAAACTGCTGAAGGATTTGTGATTGAACAGAGTTTGAGTGTGTTTCCTGTTTTATTCCACATTTAACTCATCGGTCTGCATTCTAGAATTAGTAAGAGATCAGTAACAGTTTAAAAATAAATCAATAATAATGTGATAAATTAAATTGGGGGGGAAAACCTAATAATCTATATTTTCTGTCCATTACGAAACAACAGTTAACTGGAAATCAGGTGAAGTTGGAGATGACAGTGATTCATACTGTTTTTTACCATTGAACATCTGGGGGCCTGATGTGGAGCAAATATAAAGGAGAATAAAAGACTCCAACTTAAGTATCAGCTGAAATAAAAACTGTTCCCTGAAGTTTAATAAACAAGATCAGTCGTGATATTGTGAAACGAGGCAGAAACTTTAGAATGATTTGTTCTTTCAGCACCACGGACAGCAACTCACCGACCAATCAGGAGGAATAAAGACGGAAAATTAATTAAAGGGGTTTCGTTTTATCTTATTTACGACGTCATCGTTATTTAAAGTTCACTTTCCTGTTCTCGAGCTCTGACAAGAATCATCTCTTTACCTGCTGAAGAGTTGCTGAGTCACCTCACTGTGAGTGGTGGATTAATGCTGACTCACTATTGATGACTGTCTGGAATCTGCTGAGTCGACTCAGTCTGTGGCTGGTGAACTGGTGAACTGTTGTCCGGCTGCTGACTGACTGAGTGGTCGGTTAATCCTTTGACTAGTTCCCTGGCTGGTTGGTTGAGTGGTTCAACCAGAGACTTTACGAATGTTAAGTTATTCCTGGAGTTAGTTACAGTCGGTCTAATTTTCTTTGTTTGACAAAACCAGTTTCTCTAAACAACAAATGACCGAAAAACCACAGAAGTTTAAAAAGTCTGTTTATACTACTAACCCCACAAACGTCTCTGTCTGTCTGCTGTCTGTCTGTCTGTGGAACACACTTCTCTCAAGTGTGGTGGGTGCGATTTGGACTGGATATTTTATTATTAAAAGTATTAAAAGTAATTTTATGTAATCAATCTGATGCACAGATGGCGATAACATTATGCATTTGATGACAAAATATATATAAGTAATAACTAATAAAAATGCAGACACAAACAAAATTTGTGAGATAAGAAAAATAAAGAAATCATCTTATTTTTCTGGGTCACAGACACAGACACAGACACATAAACACACACACACACACACACACACAAACACACATTGTTTATTAGCCTGAACTGAAAATGCCTCAGGCAGAGGAGCTGCTGATGTCATGGCTCGCTCTGATTGGTTGGGCCTGACTTCCTCCTCCTCCTCCCCTCTCTCTCTCTCCGTCTCCTCCCTGTCATCCCTCGTTCATCCCATGTCTCTTCAACACCTCCCTCCCTCCCTCCCTTCCTCCCTCCTTCTGTCTCTCTGCCTCTCCTCTTCCCGGGCTGGTGATGGTGATGATGTGACACTGTGTTCAGCCAATCATGGGGCCAGGATGGAGGAGAAGGGGTGTGTCCAGAAGCCCGAGCTCGGAGCTGGTTGATGCTGAGGAGACTGAGGCGGAAGAAGAGGAAGAGAGGGAGGCAGAGGAGGGTGGGAGAGGCCTCGCCTGAGCTAAGGAGCGCCGACAGTGGCCTGATAAAGGGGGAGAAGAGGAGGAGGAGGAGGACGAGGGGAAGAGGAGGAGGGAGGGGACGAAGCTGCCGCCTGTCAACGGGGGGGATCAACCTGTGCTGTCATGGACAAATATCGACCAAAGAGGCCGACCACCCTGGCTCTGTTCCCACAGCTGCCACAGGCCGGCACCCAGGTACGATCACTGGGAGGATCCCTGTGATGAGCTGGACTGGTGTGTGTGTGTGTGTGTGTGTGTGTGTGTCTGTGTGGGATCATGGCTGGATTGTGTTTAGAATGAGACAGCTGGAGTATCAAGCCGAATAAATGGGTGTGTGTCCATGTATTTCCTGGGAGGATGTTCAGAATGAGACAGCAGAGGACGGCTGTGTCTCTGCTGCTAGGTGTGTGAGTGTGTGTGTGTGTGTGTGTGTTTGTGTTTGTGTCTGTCTGTGTGTGTCTGTGTTTTCACCCTGGCAGTGGGTCAGCTCTAGAATTAGCTCAGCTCTACCTTGGTGATGCAGTGCTCCAGTAAACATGTTGTGTGTCGTGTCGATGTTTCCAGCCAATCTGAACGTCCACATCTCCATGTTGTGATGTTGTGTGTCTGTGTTGTGTGTCTGACCTGTTTTGTCCGAGCGGCTTCTGGCTCGGTGACTTGCTCAAGGACACTTTGACAGGAAACACTGTTGTTGACCCTGATTGTGCCGCTGAAGCCAGAACCTCCGAGCCGCTCTGTCATCTCATGAAATATATAGGCGGATATTCAATATGGCTCGGCTGCAGCAGTATCCTCACGACAGGAGGAGATTCCAGTCTATAAGGACGTCAATAAAAACCAGTGTGAACCACAGTGATGTGGCTCCTCAGGCTGGTACAGATCCCAGTTCTCTGTAGGAGGCAGCTCATAAGACCAGCAGCCCTGGTAGTGTCCCTTTAAAGGAGTTACATCCTGTTTACAGATCAGATCAGAGTCGTCTCATCCTGGGTTTCACTTCACATTCATCCTCACAGATCCATTTTAAAAACATCCACAGAACTAGGATGTCATCATCCCTTAAATCTCCAGCTGCACCAAACTCCTCACTCTCCTCTAAAGACGTCTGATTCCCTTTATCAAGATCCATGAATTAAGAAATCAACAGAAATATTCAGATTAGTATGATATCAAATGTGTTTGAAGTCAAAACTACACTACCCACAATCCTCAGGTGTAATCACGGTACCTCACTGGTTTACTACAAAATATAAAATACTATCTACAAATACACACTCTATTGCAACAGTACAATAACAACACGGTTCAATTAGAGAAGAGGCAGCTGGAAGTCGTTGGAAAGGCTCGTTCACAAAGGATTATGGGAGGTGTAGTTCCTTCACGCTAAAAATATTATGTTGACAGTTTTGTACCTCTTGACTCTTTTTGTAAATGCTGGATATGAAGATGTTCTTTCTGAACCAGAGCCGTTCTGAAAGTGAGACGCTCTATCACAGAGAACAGGTTTATGAAACCTTGGATGTAAATGTTACGATGTGATGATGATATTATGTCATTTGGTTGAAACTTGTGAAACCTGCTCTCAGATGAACTGAAGACCTCCAGTAAAGTTCTGAGTAATGATGTCACGGATCCTCTGTGACCTGGAGCTGATGAATTCTTGTGTCTTCACTTGAATTCTCTCCTGATCCTGATAAACGAGCTGCGGCCTCGTCTCAGAGGATCAGAGGAACCGACAGAGAAATCCTGCTTCAAAGAGTTTCTCACTTTATCATGTGGAACTAATGCATTTGACTTATGTAGCTTTTACATATACAGGTTTTAAAATGTAGTATTTAAGTTAAATTTAAGAGTTTAGATTAAAGTCTTTCATTTGTGACTGAATATTTGCTTTTGTGATAATATG